>NW_022437011.1:0-65502 GCF_009761245.1 Sapajus apella | reverse complement strand
ATTTTAGGGCTAAATTTTAATAGAATGTGAGTCTGAACTCTTACATTTAGAACAAACAAAACCTTAAAATTACTGATTGGTTCAAAATGGTTTTATGGAAAAATTAATCTGTAACAAAAAGTTGGCATTGAGTGTGAAGGCTCCACCGTTTTTTGAGCAAAGCGTACAAAGGTTCCAAGGGACAAAGCCAAGAAAAAGGGGCTCAGACATTTACAGCAGCAGGCATTTCCTCTTCCTCTTCTTCACGGGAGGTGGGCAGCGGACTGCTCGGATCGCTTCATCAAACACTGTCTTGAGGCCTTGCTGTGTGAGCGCCGAGCACTCCAGGTATTTTACAGCACCAATCTCCTTAGCCATGGCTAGACCCTGTGGATAGGTGATGGGAGTCAGCTTCTTCTCCTTTAGTTTCTCGATCGTGTCCTTAGCATCCCTAAGATCAAGTTTAGTTCCCACTAGGATGATGGGAGTGTTGGGACAGTGGTGCCGCACCTCAGGATACCACTTTGCGTGGACATTTTCAAATGATGCAGGACTCACAAGGGAAAAGCAAATTAAGAACACATCTGTTTGCGGATAGGATAGGGGGTGTAATCTGTCATAATCTTCTTGTCCAGCTGTATCCCATAAGCGCAGATTCACCGGTTTTCCATCTACCATAACATTAGCAGAATAATTATCAAAGACAGTAGGGATATATTCTCCAGGAAATGCCTTGGTTGTGTGGGGCCGCTTGGGGGAGGGAGGAGGCAGCCCGGCGAGAGGCAAGCGGGGGACCCAGCCAGGCTGGGCCCCTGGGCCCCGAATCTGTACAATACGGTTTGCTATAAAACTCAAAATCTTCCAGCCGGGGAAAAACAAAACAAAACTGGTCTTCAGGTATCTCCTATAGAAATGTGCAGATTGGACCCATCCAACTGTACCTGGAGATCCAGCACAGAGCAGGTGCCAGCCACTAAGTGATCATTTAGTTGCTTTTTATTATTATCTATGTATTTTCTAGTGGGGAATTGAGATTCCGTGGGGTAATTTGCCCAAGGTCAGTTAGCAGGGAGTGGAATTCATAGATGTGTATGTGCACATCTGTGTGACTGCAAAGTCCATCCTCTCTCCTTAGGCTATCCCATGTGTCGAGGGAGGGAAAAGCTAGAACCCCTATCTTTGAAAACTGTAATTCTGTTTGTATGTCTTGCGGTCAGAAAGAGAGTAGTGGAAGGGCGATTCTACTGGCTCTTAGAAGGAACTTTGACACCAATCCTCACTACTTTCAGCTCTGAAATGAGAAAGACAGTCACGCAGGCATTACGGGTCGTGAGGATGGAATTGCACGGTTCTGTGAGTGACGCAGGGCACATAGAGTCTTTTGTTGCTTCCTTTCTGTTGATGCTGCCTATTAGTTCATCCTGCACCATTTTGTAAGCCCGCACCATTCTGCAGGCCCTGGTCAAAGTGAAACATTCCATGGGGCTTCGGGCCATGAGAAACATCCTGCCCACCACCTGCTGTTTTTTTCATACCCCACCAGGCAAAGCCCCAGCTGAGGGACATCCCCATCATATCCTGCTGGGCAAATATCCGAGGAACACCTTATTACATCCCACCCAAAACAGGGACCAACCACCTCATCATGAAACATCTCATCAACATATTCCTGGGCAGCAGGCTATGCCCCCCACCCAGGCCTTTAATTGCCCCAGCCTGTAAGCAGCAGAGGGCACTGGCAGTAACCTGGGCTCCCATCTGCAGGTCTTATGCTGGACAGAGAATCTGAATGGCTATAGAGCTGCCAATACTCTGCCTTACTTTAATCCTCGCCTTCCCTTCAAAACCTAACACTGGACAGATACTTGAAATGTGAGCCTTCTGGAAACCAAGAAGTTGCCAGGACCCTCACCTGCTCAGGTGGCTTCATCACCAGGTGCATTGGAATTCCACCTGTGAAAAGGTAACCGCAGGGCTTACTGCTTGTTCTCTGCAGTGTGCATGGTAGTTGGGCATCTTCACCACGACAGAAAGGTCGACATGAAGATGCCCCAGTTGCCTGAGGATGTCTAAGTGTGGGCACCAGAGAGGAAACGCTGTGTGCCCCTCACCTTCATTCCTTATGAAGTAGGCTCACAGGGGCAGCAGCCCAGGTTCTTAGACAAGCAACTACTAGTGATGAAGAAACGAGTCTCTATACTCAGAATCCCTTAGTAAATTACTGCATTTTATAAGTTCAAAAATAGGCCATGGTTTCCACACTGTGCAGACAGGCAGAAAGGTGCCAATAAGTGTTCTCCACTTTTCTTGATGGGCAGGAGGGACAGAGGGCTCCTCTGCAGGCCCTGGGAGAGACAGTGGTGAGGAGCGAACCCCCCACGAGAGCTACTCACTTCTGGGGTTCAGCCTCTGCTACCCTCACTCCTGCTCCTTGGCACAGACATGAACTTGACTCATTTTACTTGGAATTGCAGAGAACTGGTTTAGACCAAAAGAAAATAGCTTTTTTCAGGACCTCAGTTTCTCCCAAGTTGCCCCTTATGGCAGAACACAAATGTAGTTAAATGAATTCATCCACTCCTTCCTTATATGCTACCAAGATCAGAAAGCCAATCACCAAATCAATATCAGGCCTTAAAAGCCCACTTGTGGCTTCCTGTTGGCAAATATTTCATCAAAACATTTGTGGCAGAAACACACTTGATCACGACGTTATCAGTGTAATGAATTGATGTGCCAGAAACACACTGGCTCTTCCTTGAGGCTAAACTTCCATGTAGAAATGGCCAGGAACTGCTCAGCAGGCAAATTGCTCCTGCAGATGTTTCAATGACTATGGCTGCTGTTTTGCTTATCCACTCTAGACAGCACTTGAACACATCCTAAAACACTGGGCCACTGAATGCAACCCATGGGTGAGACCACCATTCTACCATACCAACTAATCCATGCATCCACCCGTCCTTTCATCCTACCCCGCATTCCGGTGAAAAAAAAATTAAAAATAAAAAAGCATTTTCTACTACTGTTTCTTTGCTAAGACTGCAGAAGTGCACAATTAATTCCCTACTTTAGGGAATGGAGAGGAGACAGCTGGGAAGTAAAATGCAGAGTGATGTGAGCAGCAGCGGAGAAGGGCGTGGAGCGGCAGCGGGAGGAGTGAAGGATTCTCATCTCATGGGCTGTGGAGGCTTCCAGGGAGACCACCTGTTCTAGGGGTGCAGGATGGACGAGCGGGATTCCTTATCAATTATGGGCGTTGGGGGAGCATCGGTCAGAAGAACTGATGGGTTCCAAAAGTGAAGAGGTCACAAATAAGTGATTTCACTTACTGCTTTTCAGCTATTGGAATCTGCTATGCAGAAACAAACCAACTTGCACTAACTTTTTTTTTCCCCCATTTATTTATTTTATTGCATTTTAGGTTTTGGGGTACATGTGAAGAACATGCAAGATTGTTGCATAGGTACACATGTGGCAGTGTAATTTGCTGCCTTCCTCCCCATCACCTACATCTGGCATCTCTCCCCTTGCTATCTCTCCCCAGCTCCCCACCCCCCACTGTCCCTCCCCTATTTCCCCCCAACTGACCCTAATGTGTAGTGCTCCCCTCCCTGTGTCCATGTGTTCTCATTGTTCAACACCCGCCTATGAGTGAGAACATGCGGTGTTTGATCTTCTGCTTTTCTGTCAGTTTGCTGAGAATGATGGTTTCCAGGTTCATCCATGTCCCTACAAAGGACATAAACTCATCGTTTTTGATGGTTGCATAATATTCCATGGTGTATATGAACTTGCACTAACTTTTAAAACATCTTAGTGCTTCCTGAGGTCTGGAGAAACGGAATGTTGCTTTTAAGAAATTTTAGATAGACTGCAAACCAAATGCTGGCCTGGCAAGAGGATGTGGGGTTGGGGGTGGGATGAGAATCCTGGGATGGGCAGGAGCAGAGTCAGGAGGGAGTTTCAGTTTGGCCCTGAAGATGCCTGAAGAGTCATCAAGAGTCACTGAAAAGTGTTTTGTAGAGTGGAGTATCACTGCTTTCTATTCTAGAGAGATAGCTGTTGCGGCACTTCATAGAGGGTGAAGGGAACAGCACTAATAGCCAAGAATGACATCTCCAGCTCTAGCCACATAAGGAATGGTGGCCGGCAATGACACCCCATATTCTCCACCCTCCTCTTTGATGTGTCAGGGAAAAGCCTCTTACCCATCCAAGGCCAAAACGCTTGGCTCCTGGGCGCTCTTGCTTTCTCAAGGGCCCCGGTTCATTGGTCTGTTTCTGTCTCTCTCTCTCTCTCTCTCTCTGTCTCTCTCTGTCTCTCTCTCCTCTCTCTCACTCTCTCTCTCTCTCTTGCATCATTCATCCTTGCTTTTCTATAGGAGCATTTGTATCAGAAAACTAACACGCTCATTTTTCTCATCTCAAAAACACATAAAAACAAGACTTTTGCGTTGACCCCACACCTGTCTAAGGCAGGTATTCCACACAACAGATCCAGATCAAAGCCTGTCACAAGGAAGGAAGCCTGGCCCGCCTGCCGAGGAGGAGGAAGCTCGAAGCCCTTGCCCTGCCTGCGTTCTCTGTGAGGGGGTCTCCTACAGCACTGTTATCTGTGGCACAGGTGGGCTATTTCTACTTATCCCAAAGCTTCTCCTGTGACGCCTGTATTTTGCCCTAACGGTAATTTTCTGTAATATAGCTTTATTTTTGAGTGGTATTTGAGGGCAAAATAACTATAATCCCCTGAAAGTTTGAAAAATCCACGAAGAAATGGTGCAGAAAGAACACACCTCTTGAGGGGCTCCCTAACATCCCGTCCCCACTCACCACCTACCCAACAAGCCCCTTTCCTCCTTTGGAAAGTAAAACAAGCCCTCATTCAATGACATTTATACATAAAAACTGCATTTCTTTGCCTGCAACATGCTATTTATCACTCATCTACACCTGTTTCCAAAAGCTCCATTATTTTTTCTAGTGTGAAAATGGTTTGGGCATCTTGGGTCAGGGCCGGAGACGTCCTCATTGCCTCATTAAGTGAGAGGTAGGTGGGTAATGAAAATGCCCCCAGCACATCCCACGCCCTCTGGCCACTCTCTTCAGAGACCACCCATCTGAGCATATGCTTATACGATTTCTCTCAGGCAGCCCGTGTAGACAAGAAAATTCACTCCCACCATCTCTCCGTCCTTTCTCTTCCACAATGGCCGTGTGCCACTTCCACTCCTTCCACCTTGCCTTTCTTATCTTGAAAACATATCTTGTTTTTTGAGATGGAGTTTCATTCCTGCACAGGCTAGAGTGAAATGGCACTATCTCGGCTCACTGCAACTTCCACCACCTGGGCTCAAATGATTCTCCTGCCTCAGCCTCCCAAGTAGCTGGGATAACAGGTCCGTGCCACCACGCCAGGCTAATTTTTGTATTTTAGTAGAGATGGGGTTTCACCATTTTGAGCAGGCTGGTCTTGAACTCCTAACCTCAGGTGATCCACCCACTTTGGCCTCCCAGAGTGCGGGGATTACAGGCATGAGCCACCGTACCCGGCCGAAAACATATCTTGGAAATCATTCTGTTCCAGTACATAAAGAGCACCTGACTTTTTACATGGCTGGGCAGTGTTCCATTGTATGGCTCTACTGTGATTTATTCCATCCAGAGAGCACTGATGGACATACACGCTGTTTCCATTCTTTTGCTATTAAATCTCACTGCTGGTCCTTGGATCACTTCCTGTGTGTGTGAATCTGTGGGTGAACACAAATCTTGAGTACCTGGGGTGGAATCGCCGAGTTTGTGCCCATGTGATGTTGAGAAAGAGCATCACATTGTTCTCGGAAGGGTTTTTCCAGTTTACTCAATCCCAGCAGTAATGAGACTGCCTGCTTCCCCAGCTGTTCACTACCAAATAGCGTTATCAAACACAATGTCGCCACGCCTTCTGATCTTTGCCAATACAAGGTTTCCAACAAATGTCAGAGAGAAGGCAAATCTACAATGAAACTGAAGGAAAAAAAAAAACCCTAAGGTATCATAAAAATATAAGTGCAGCGGTGAGTCTTACTATTTTACATAAGATGACCAGCAAGGCCTGTATTTGTTTCTTATGGCTGCCATTATAAATAACTGTAGACTTAGCAGTTTGAAAGAAACACCAATTTATTACTTCGCATTGCTGGAAGTCTGAAGTTTGGCTAAAGCCAAGGGTGGGCAGTGGGCAGTGGACAGGCTGCTTCCTCCTGGAATGTTGTGGGGAGGGTCCCCTTGCTTGCCTTTTTCAGCATCTAGAGGCCACCTGGTTCCTGGCTCTCAGGCCCTTCCTTCTTCTGCAAAGCCAGTGAGGCTGGGCAAGGCTTTCTCACACCACAGACACCCTCCTGCGTCTCTGTTCTCTGCCTTTTTTTTTTTTTTTTTTTTACATTTTTTGAGATATGGGTCTCACTCTGTCCCCCAGGCTGGAGCGTAGTGGTGCCATCTCCGCTCACTGCAACCTCTGACTTCAGGGTTCAAGTGATTCTCTGGCCTCAGCCTCCCAAGTAGCTGGGATTACAGGTGCTCACCATTACCACACCTTGCGAATTTTTGTATTTTTAGTAGACACGGGGTTTCACAATGTTGTCTGGGCTGGTCTTGAACTCCTGAACGCAGGTGATCTGCCCACCTCTGCCTCCCAAAGTGCTGGGATTGCAGGCATGAGCCACCACGCCTGACCTGTTCTCTGTACAAGGAACCCTGTGATGGCACCCTGTGATGACACTGCACCAGCCCAGACAGTGCAGGCTTGTCTTCCTATTTTAAGGTCAGCTGATCAGCACCCCTGATCCCCTCTACAGTCCGATGTTCTCTCTGCCTTGTGACCTCACGTCTTCACCAGTTCTGGGGATTTAGAGTGTGGCCCTCGTAGACTTGCAGACGAGCTGACAAAGAGGCAGAGGGAGAATTCTTGGCATCAAGCTAGAGAGTGTGGTGCAGAGCTGACCCCTTTTCCAAAACTGTTGTGTGGCCTGACACTGGAGGTAGAGCATTGGCTAGGTATGGGGGAGATGGTTCCAATCATTGTTTGTTTTCTATTGCTTGTGTTTCATTGGTCTGATTTGTTTATAATTAGAGACATTTGCACATGTGGAGAGAGTAGGGCCAGTGAAGTGAAAAATGTTGAAAGTCTGAAAAATGGGGGATATTTGATTTCATGACCTGGTACATGTCTAAAAGGTGTATGTGGGCTGGGTGCTGTGGCTCATGCCTATAATCCCAACATTTTGGGAGGCCAAGCCGGGAGGATCACTTGAGCTCAGGAGTTCAAAACCAGTCCGGGCAACATGGCAAAACCCCTACCAAAAATACAAAAAAATTAACCAGGTGTGGTGGTGTGGGTCTGTGGTTCCCAACTACTTGGGTGGCTGAGGCAGGAAGCTGGCTTGAGCCTGGGAGGTTGCAGTGAGCCGAGATCACACCACTTCACTGCACTCTGGGTGACAGAGTAAGACCCTGTCTCAACACATAATATGTAAATTTAAAACTAAATAAATAAATAAAAGGTGTGTGTGTGACTTGCTCCGGGGGAATCTAGCTATAGACAAGGAGGAAAGAAATCCACGGTTGCTGGGGGAGGCAAAACCGAAGCAGAAGTGGCGTAATTCAGTGCCCCCGATGTTTTCCAGTCATCCCGAGGTTAATGTGGCTCTGAGAAATGCACACCTAACAGCAAGGCCCATGTGGCCGCGGGGGATGATGTCGAGATGCTGCATGCGGGGCACATGGCCCTCTCCAGCCCGGCTTTGCAGAAACCAGAGGCCCCAATATTAAGCCCTTTGAATTTCCCCGGGTAGTGGAGTTGACCCAGTGCAAACACACGGCGACCTCCGCGAGCGAGCAGCACAAACGCGGGACCCCAGCATGGTTTTGCTGCGGAGTCTAATTTTCCAATTAAACCTGCCTCTGTGGGAAAAGAAGACGTGACTCCTACCAACTGCTTTTCTAAATATTTGGAGTTGCTGATTATTTGCTGTTTCTGATCCTTGTTTCATACTGCCCATCTCTTCATTGGTAACAAATGGTCGCTCACATTTCTAGAAAAGAGAGTGGGAGGCCTATTGGTTCCTGAATACAAGGGCTAGAAAGGAGTGGATGAAGCCTCCCCGGGAGCTGTCTGTTCCTTCCCATTTTTGTGAGTGTTTTTCAAGTGAGACTGTGGGTTTTTCCTCATCCTTGAGAGCGGAGACCTTCCCCTTCCAGTGTAGATGGGCGGCCATGGCTTGTCCTTCCGCAGGTATTTTCCCAGCAGTCCGGCAGACAGAAGGATTTTCTGTGTGTAGAACCCAGCTTGGGGGAACATTGCTACCTTAATAAAAAATAAAGCCAGAAGTTGTCCGAATAAGAAAAAAACATGATTGACTGTTTAAATTCTTAAAATAAGGAAATGTGAGCTGTCAGGGAGGGGACATGAAGTCCTGGTTACTGGCTGCCCTCAGGGCTGGCAGGGGAGACTGGGTGCTGGGAGATTTTGGGTGCTTCCTTTATCTCTCTGTGCCCATTTGCTCTCTTCTCAGTGTGGCGCCATCACCCAGCGTAGCCTCCACTGACCGCCCCACTGTGCTGAAAAGTTTGCACTCAACACTTGGAAGGTTCCCATCAATTCTTTCCTTCTGGCATTCCTCAAATCTATCTAACCACAAGCCTTTTTTTGTCCCCCAGAGGCACAGAACTGATTGGGAGGCATGCCTGGAGACATGCTGACCTTGCTTTATTCTCTCCAGCAACTTTCCCTGAAATACAATGGCACTGACATTTGGTGCTTTTGGGAGTGGTGGCACAGAACAATTTAAAGCCATTGTAATTTTTGCTTTGTCCAGTCTGGACTTCCCTTGTCATTTCTGAATCCCAGAGGTGTTTATGACAGAGGCAGAAAGCAGGCATTTGGAGTGATTTTCCTTTCTTGTTCTTGGTGTTTGTTTTGGAGACAATGTCATTCAGATGGTTCAGGATTTACACTGGGGGAGGAGGGACAGTGACCTTTGAGAAGTGGAGGAAGGGAGGGGAGTCCAGTCGCATGGACAGTGGACGGGGACCCCTGCCCCAGCTACGGTGCTGCACTGGCCCACCCTCCACGGGGAGCCTGCCATCAGAACCCAGGCCAGGCGCTGCTCCCCAGCAATGTAGAGAGGACTTCCTTGAACACTTGGAACAAACCTGAGCCTTGCAGAAATGGAAGAACATCCCTGGAGACGAGTGGGATAAAAACTCCCACCACCTAGCAAAAAGAGGGTCACCAGATTTGAGATCTGAAAGTGAATTTAACATTTTTTCTCCACCTGTACTGTAGAATATGGCACATGCCCGCAACACGCCCCATGTACTATTCTTCCAAATAAGAACGGCAGAATGAGGGACCATATGCCTGCCACCTAGGTGACAAAATTAATACTCCAACTTGCTTGTCTGTCTCTCTATCCACCTTTTGTGCTGAAATATTTGAGACAGTAGTAAAGTTATGAGTCTTTACCCCTAAATAATTCAGCACTGAGCATGTCTACTAAATTAAAGACATTTTCCTTCAAAACCACAGACCATTGTTACTTAAGAAAATCAAGTCATGACCAACTGTCTGCTAATACCCAGCAAATAATCACATTTCCCTAATTTTCCACAAAATGACCATTTATATAGCTGTGTTTTCAAATAAGAATCCATATGTTTGGTTATTATATTTTTAAATTTATTTATTTTTAAATTTTACTTTAAGTTCTGGGATACATGTGTAGAACATGCAGGTTTGTTACATAGGTGTACATGTGCCATGGTGACTTGCTGCACCCATCAACCCATCATCTAGGTTTTAAGCATCTCATGCATTAGGTATTTGTCCTAATGCTCTCCTTCCCCTTGCCCCCCCATCCACCATTAGACCCTGCTGTGTGATGTTCCCCTCCCTGTGTTCATGGGTTCTCATTATTCAACTCCCACTTATAAGTGAGAACATGTGGTGTTTGGTTTTCTGTTCCTCTGTTAGTTTCCTGAGGATGATGGTTTCCAGCTTCATCCATGTCCCTGCAAAGGATGTAAACTAATTCTTTTCTATGGCTGCCTAGTATTCCATGGTGTATATGTGCCACATTTTCTTTATTCAGACTATCCTCTTTTTAACAACTTTCTTTATATACATACGATGCACCCAACTACAGTGCATGATCGCTGGTTTTCATGATCATCACAGAGTCCTGCTCTTTTCACCTTAAACAGTCACACTTAAAAAAAATTATATCGACATTTTTAAAAGACCAGGCTGGTTGTCTTATATCCTGTCTACTTTTGGTATTTGTCTGATTATTTCATTCTGTGCTGTGGTTGAAATTATATTGGTTGATTCTATATGAATCAATAAAATGGAAGTTTGGTCCGAGGTTCAATTGTTTATAACGAGGTTGAGTAGTTTGCTAAGGCTTCACAGGTGATGATCTGTGATTCCCACTGTTGAGGCAGGAGAATAAGGTCTGGAGGCAGAGAACATAAGGCTGATTTACCCACGTCAACTATGATGGGAAATATCCTCTCCATAGGGCGTACACCAAGTACATGGCTCTGTAACGTTACCTCATCCTCTTCATTTATACAGGGTGTACACCAGGTGACCAACGGAAAACTCTAGAGGGTATTTAAACCCAAAACAATTCTGTAATGGGGCTCTTGCACCCCTATGCTCAGGCCCGCTCCCATCCTGTGGATTGTTCTTCCATTTTCAATAAATCTCTGCTTTTGTTGCCTCATTCTTTCCTTGCTTGGTGCATTTTGTCCAATTCTTTGTTCAGTACGCCAAGAACCTGGACACCCTGCACTGCTAACACTATTAGTGATACAAAATTAGATCAGCTCACCCCTGAGTGGGTGGGTGGCCACCACGTCCCGTTACAGGATCCTAAGCTTTCCCCCTTGTAATTAGTGGGGATGCTGCAGAGACACCGGACACCTGAAACTCCCCAGTTCCCCGAGCACCTGCCACCTCCATTCATGCTCCTTGCCTGAATCCTTAAGCCAAGGGAGTTTGCAAATGGCTACTTCTTCCACACTGATGACTATCATTTCTTCCATATTGTTGAGATGTCATTCTGAAAAAGTTTTCCCTCATCAATTTGGTACATAATCTCCTAAATGGGGAAATATTTTATTCTACAATTACTGCTTTTGAAGTAAGGAGTTGGTGTAGGAGTCACCTCTAAAACCACCTAATGAATTTATTTCTTTTTATTTTGAACATTATTATAGACATGGATTTTCTTTTTTTTAATGTAATATAAACAATTACAGTAATTATTCTTCTTTATAGGTTCATTGAGAATGTATTCAACATACCATAAAATTCACCTTTTAAAAGTGTACAATTTGTGGTTTCTGATCTATTCACAGAGATGTGTAGCCATCACCGCTATCTAATTCTAGGACATTCTCATCACCCCAGAAAAAACCCTACACATGCGCAGTCCCAACCCTAGTCCCAGCCCTGGGAACCATTCATCGTTGACTCTTCTGTCTCTATGAATTTTCCTATTCTGGACATTTTACATAAATGTGGCCTTCCACAACTGGCGTCTTTCACTGAACAGGATGTTTTCAACATTCATCCATGTCGTGGCATGTATCCATTATTCAGGGTTTTATAAATCATATTCCATTGTACGGCTGGGCCACTTTGGAGTGTCCATTAACTCAGCTGATGGTCACTTAGATCCTTTCCATTTTTTACATGAGTAACGCTGCATGAACATCCTTGCAGAGGTTCTAGTGTGGGCATGTGGACATGTGTTTTTGCTTATCTTGTGTATATACCAAAAAGTGGAATAGCTGCGTTATGTGGAAACTCGATTTTTAACATGTTGGGGAAATGTTAAAAACTGTTTTCCAAAGTGACTGCACCGCTTTGCAACCCCACGATGTATAAGGGTTGTGATTACTTCACATCTTCACCATCATTTGTTATTGTCTTTTTTATTTTAGCCATCCCAGTGGGTGTGAACTGGTATGTCATTGTGGTTTTGATTTGCATTTTTCTGATAACTAATGATGTTGAACACCTTTTCATGAGTTTACTGGCCATTTATGTATCTTCTTTGGAAAAAAGTCTATTCAAACTCTTTGTCCATTTTTTTTGATGGGGTTATTTGTCTTTTCATTATTGGGCTGTGAGAGCTCTGCATATATTGGTTATGAGTCCTTTATCCCATGTAGGATTTGCAGATATGAGCTGTGTTTTTACTTTTTGATGGTTTCCTTTAACTTGCAAAGGATTTTAATTTTAATAAAGTTTGTTATTATTTTGTTGCTTGTTGTGTTGTTGTCCTAGCTAAGAAGTAGTTGCAGACCCCATGGTCACTTGGGTCAGGTTTCTGCTAAACTGCCAACTCATCCATCAGAGGTGTCTATCACTGTCCATCAACCTCTGTCCCTTCCCTTGCCCTATTTTTTTTTCATTGCTGTTACCATCACCTGACACTTCTCATAATTATTGCATGTCCATCATCTGTCTTTCTACTCAAGAACACACACTCTTTGGCAGCAGAGTTTTTAATTCCTGTTGTGCATGGCTGGATGCCCAATGGCTGGGACAGAGCGAGGCTTGTTACGTATTCTCCACAGCTGAGGAAATGATAGGCAGGCAAAAGACAAGGCAACTGGCCCATAGGCAGAGCTGCAGCCCACAACACCACCTCCTATGAAGCAAGGAAATTGGACAGCTGGGCTTCTGTCGAGCACAGTGGAGGAATGCAAAAGAAGCAACAAAACAAAACAAACCCCAAAGACAAAACAGGCATTGTTATTAAAGACCATGTGTCCAAGGAAAACTTTGTGAATTGGAAATTATTTTATGAATAACAGTAAGCATCCCAGCAGAAGAGAGCAGCATCCCCGGTGTGATAGTGAATTTCATACATCAACTTGACTAGAATACAGGGCATCCAGATATTTGGTTAAATACTATCCTGGATGTGCCTGTGATGTTGTCTCTGGATGAGATTAATATTTGAAGGAGTAATGTCTTTATCAGCTTGGACTGCTGTAACAAAAATACCATAAACAGTGTGGCTCATCAATTATAGAAATACACTTCTCATGGCTCCGTGGGCTGGAAGCCAGAGGTCAGGATGCCATCATGGTCCAGTGTCAGTGAGGGTTCACTTCTGGATTGCAGTCATCTGACTCTCCCTGTATCCTCACATGACAGAAATAGAGTGAGCTAGCTCTTTGGCCTGCTCTTACCCGCTCTACTCTCATGCTTAATTACCTCCCTAATGCTTCTCCTCCAAATATCATCATATTCAGGATAACAGTTCAGCACATTAATCTTTTTTTTTAATTGTACTTTAAGTTCTGGGGTACATGTGCAGATCTTGCAGGATTGTTGCATAGGTACACACATGCCATGGTGGTTTGCTGTCTCCATCCCCCTGTCACCTACATCAGGCATTTCTCCCAATGTTATCCCACACACAACAGACTCCAGTGTGTGATGTTCCCCTCCCTGTGCACATGAATCTTTTTTCAAAGGGGTCTCAAAGGTTCAGACCCTAACAGGTAGAATGAGTAAAGCAGGTTGCCATCCATGTGCTGGGCCCCAGCCAGTCTCTTGGAGAACTGAATAGAACAAAAGAAGGAGCGGGAGAAAATCTGCTCTCTGCTGGAGCTCAGATATCACTCTTTTCTGGCTCCTGGACTGAGAATCACACCATTGGTTCTCCGGCTCTTAGGCCTGTGGACTCAGATTAGAACTTCTCCCAGCAGCTTTACTGGGGCTCCAGTTCACAGAGGGCAGATGGTGAGACTCATCACCCTCTGTTATGGTGTGAGCCAATTCCTTAAAACAGATCTCACTCTTTCTCTTTCCTGAGATCGCAGACAATACATATATAGAGAAAGAGAGAGTAAGAGAAAGCTAGTACACCTGGTTAGATCCAAATGGACCATGAAGATTGATATGGTTTGGTTGCGTCCCCATCCAATTCTCATCTTGCATTGTAACTCCCACAATTCCCACATGCCATGGGATGAACCCCGTGGGAGGTGACTGAATTATGAGGGAGGGTCTTTCTTGTGCTGTTCTTGTGATAGTGAATGAGTCTCACAAGATCTGACGGTTTTAAAAATGGGAGTTCACTGCACAAGCTCTCTCTTTACCTGCTGCCATCCATGAAAGACGTGGCTTGCTCCTCCTTGCCTTCTGCCATGATTGTGAGGCCTCCCCAGGCATGTGGAGCTGTAAATGCGTTAAACCTTTTTCCTGTATAAATTATCCAGTCTTGAGTTTGTCTTTATTATCAGCATGAAGATGAACTAATGCAAGGTTAATAGGCCGTTGAATCATTGGTTAGGTGTAGTACTTTTCTTCTGAAGGAAAAGCAAGTCTTAGAAAAAAAATTAGCAATTCCTTTACTGATGAAAATGTAGTCACTGATCATACAGGAATAATGGCACCTCACTGTGACTGAATACTGTAATGCATATACTTACATATTAACTCTACAGTAAATTCTGTGTCAGTCCCATTGCATAGTCAACAGTCACCAGCTCCAAGTTAAAGAAATCTCTAGCTACTAGAGGAAAGAATGGGAGAGGCAGAATTGGCTACACCAGTATAGCAAATATAGAAGTCACTGGTCTCAAATGCAAGTGTAAAAACTAACTGCTTACATTTATTTATTTTTATTCATTTGTTATTATTATTATTATACTTTAAGTTCTGGGGTCCATGTGAAGACTGTGAAGGATTGTTACATAGTTATACACATGCCATGGTGGTTTGCTGCATCCATCCCCCTGTCACCTACATTAGGTATTTCTCCTAATGTTATCACTCCCCAATTCCCCCACATGCTGCTATCCCTCCCCTGCCCCCCCACCCCCCAACAGGACCCAGTGTGTGATGTTCCCCTTCCTGTGTCCATGTATTCTCACTGTTTAACACCCACTTATGAGTAAGAACATGTGGTGTTTGGTTTTCTGTTCTTGTGTCAGTTTGCTGAGAATAATGGTTTCCAGCTTCATCCATGTCCCTGCAAAGGACATGAACTCATCCTTTATTATGGCTGCATAGTATTCCACAGTGTATATGTGCCACATTTTCTTTATTCAGTCTATCATTGATAGGCATTTGGGTTGGTTCCAAGTCTTTGCTATTGTAAACCATGCCACAATGAACATACGTGTGCATGTGTCTTTATAATAGAATGATTTATAATCCTTTGGGTATATACTCAGTAATGGGATTGCTGGGTCAAATGGTATTTCTATTTCTAGATCTTTGAGGAATCTCCACACTGTCTTCCATAATGGGTGAACTAATTTACACTCCCACCAACAGTGTAAAAGTGTTTCTATTTCTCCACATCCTCTTCAGCATCTGTTGTCTCCAGATTTTTTAATGATCACCATTCTGACTGGTTTGAGATGATATCTCAATGTGGTTTTGATTTGCATTTCTCTGATGACCAGTGATGATAAGCTTTCTTTCATATATTTGTTGGCAGCATAAATATCTTCTTTTGAAAAGTGTCTGTTCATATCCTTTGCCCACTTTTCAATGGGGTTGCTTTTTTCTTGTAAATTTGTTTAAGTTCTTTGTAGATTCTGGATATTAGCTCTTTATCAGATGGGTAGATTGCAAAGTTTTTTTCCTATTCTGTTGGTTGGCAGTTCAATCTAATGATAGTTTCCTTTGCTGTGCAGAAGCTCTTAAGTTTAATTAGATCCCATTTGTCTATTTTGGCTTTCGTTGTCATTGCTTTTGATGTTTTAGTCATGAAGCCTTGTCTATGCCTATGTCCTGAATGGCTTTGCCTAGGTTTTCTTCTAGGGTTTTTATGATAGATCTTATGTTTAAATCTTTAATCCATCTGGAGTTAATTTTTGTATAAGGTATAAGGAAGGGGCTCAGTTTCATCTTTCTGCATATGGCTAGCCAGTTTTCCCAAAATCATTTATTAAATAGGAAATCCTTTCCCCTTTGCTTTTTTTGGGTCAGGTTTGTCAAAGATCAGATGGTTGTAGATGTGTGGCATTGCTTCCAAGGCCTCTGTTCTGTTCCACTGGTCTATATCTCTGTTTTGGTACCATGCTGTTGTGGTTACTGTAGCCTTGTAGTATAGTTTGAAGTCAGGTAGCATGATGTCTCCAGCTTTTTTTTTTTCTTTCCTTAGGATTGTCTTTGCTATGCATGCTCTTTTCTGGTTCCACATGAAGTTTAAACTGTTTTCTTCCAGTTTTGTGAAGAAGGTCAGTGGTAGCTTGATGGGGATAGCATTGAATCTATAAATTACTTTGAGCAGTGTGCCCATTTTCATGATACTAATTCTTCCTTACCATGAGCATGAAATGTTTTTCCATCTTTTGTGTGCTCTCTTATTTCTGTGAGCAGTGGTTTGCAGTTCTCCTTGAAGAGGTCCTTCACATCCCTTCTTATTTGTATTCCTAGGTATTTTACTCTCTTTGTAGCAATTGTGAATGGGAGTTCACTCATGATTTGGCTCTCTGTTTGTCTGTTATTAGTGTGTAGGAATGCTTGTGATTTTTGCACATTGATTTTGTATCTTGAGACTTTGCTTAAGTTGCTTATCAGCTTAAGGAGATTTTGGGCTGAGATGATGGGGTCTTCTAAACATACAATCATGTCGTCTGGAAACAGAGACAATTTGACTTCCTCTTTTCCTAATTGAATACACTTTATTTATTGTTCTTGCCTTATTGTTCTGGCCAGAACTTTCAATACTATGTTGAATAAGAGTGGTGAGAGAGGGCACCCTTGTCTTGTGCCAGTTTTCAAAGGGAATGCTTCCAGTTTTTGCCCATTCAGTATGATATTGGCTGTTGGTTTGTCATAAATAGCTTTTACTATTTTTAGATACATTCCATTGATACCTAGTTTATTGAGAGTTTTTAGCATAAAGGGCTGTTGAATTTTGTTGAAGTCTTCTCTGCATCTATTGAGATAACCATGTGGTTTTTGTCTTTGGTTCTGTTTATGTGATGGATTACGTTTATAGGTTTGCATATGTTAAACCAGCCTTGAATCCCTGGGTTGAAGCTGACTTGATCATGATGGATCAGCATTTTGATGTGCTGTTGGATTTGGTTTGCCAGTATTTTATTAACGATTTTCACTCAATGTTCATCATGGATATTGGCCAGAAATGTTCTTTTTCAGTTGTGTCTCTGCCAGGTTTTGGTATCAGGATGATGTTGCTCTCATAAAATGAGTTAGGGATGATTCCCTCTTTTTGTATTGTTCAAAACAGTTTCAGAAGGAATGGTACCAGCTCCTCTTTGTATCTCTGGTAGAATTCGGCTGTACACATATGTGGATCTGGACTTTTTTTGTTTGGTAGGCTATTAATTGCTGTCTCAACTTCAGACCTTGTTTTTGGTGTGTTCAGGGATTCAGCTTCTTCCTGGGTTAGTCTTGGGAGGGTGTAAGTGTCCAGGAATTTATCCATTTCTTCTAGATTTAGAAGAAATCTAGAAATCTTGTTTATGTGCATAGAGATGTTTGTAGTAATCTCTGATGGAGTTTGTGTTTTCTGTGGAAACGATGGTGATATCCCCTTTATAATTTTTTTTATTGCATCTATTCGATTCTTCTCTCTTTTCTTTTTTATTAGTCTGGTTAGTGGTCTATTTTGTTGATCTTTTCAAAAAACCAGCTCCTGGATTTATCAATTTTTTGAAGGGCTTTTTGTGTCTCTATCTCCTTCAATTCTACTCTAATATTATTTGTATTCTGCTAGCTTTTGAATTTATTTAAACTTGCTCCTCTAGTTTTTTTAATTGTGACATTAGGGTGTCCATTTTATATCTTTCCTCACTTCTTATGTGGGCATTTATTGCTATAGATTTCCCACACTGCTTTAAATGTGTCCCAGAGATTCTGGTACATTATGTCTTCATTCTCATTGGTTTCTAAGAACATCATTATTTCTGCCTTCATTTCATTATTTCACTCAGGAGCAGGTTGTTCAGTTTCCATGTAGTGCGGTTTTAAGTGAGTTACTTAATCCTGACTTACAGTTTGATTGCACTTTGATCTGAGAGACTGTTTGTTATGATTTCCATTCTTTTGCACTTGCTGAGGAGTGATTTACTTCCAATTATGTGGTCAATTTTAGAGTAGGTGCACTGTGGTGCTGAGAAGAATGTATATTCTGTGGATTTGAGGTGGAGAGTTCTGTAGATGTCTACTAGGTCCACTTGGTCCAGATCTGAGTTCAGGTCCTGGATATCCTTGTTACTTTTCCATCTTATTGATCTGTCTAACATTGACAGTGAAGTGTTACAAAGTCTCTCACTATTATTGTGTGGGAGTATAATTCTCTTTGTAAGTCATTAAGAACTTGCTTTATATATCTGGGTGCTCCTATAACGGGTGCATTATATTTAGAATAGTTAGCTCTTCTTGTTGCATTGATCCCTTTACCTAAGTTATGTAATGCCCTTCTTTGTCTCTTTTGATCTTTATTGGTGTAAAGTCTGTTTTACCAGAGACTAGGATTGCAACTCCTGCTTTTTTTGTTCTCCATTTGCTTGGTAAATCTTTATCCATCCCTTTATTTTGAACGCATGTGTGTCTTTGCACATGAGATGGGTCTCCTGAATACAGCACACCAATGTAGAACAAATGCAGGGACAAGGACCCTCTGGGTTAGGGTTTGTGCACCTGCTCTGGGGGTTTTCCGCCTTGCTCTTCTGTCCCCACAGTTCACACTTTGGGTGAGAGCAGGGCTGGGCCTCTTTTTTTAAGACAGCCTGTTGTGAATTGCCTTCTTTCTCACACTTCTTCCTTCTTCAGTTCAGGCAACCCTCAGTGCTGGGGGCTCCTAAAAACATCTTAAGCCAGATTGTTAGCTTGTAAATACTCATGAAAACTTCTCCCAATACTTCATCTACTGTGAATTTGCAAATCGTATTTTGAGAAGGAGAAGTGGAATGCTGTTTGTTTCTTTGACTTCCTGTGCTGGCAGTCATCCAGGCAAGGAGTGAAGAGGAGCATTGCTCATGAGGAACACCATGCTTGATAACGGATGTTTTACGTACCTTACTTTAGTCAAGATGCAACCTTTACAAACAGGCACTGAAGCAAGACACATTTCAGGACAGCAGGGAGCTGACACAAGCAGTCTCAGAGCCTCAGTGCGCTCGGGTACCTACCCCTAAATCCTCATTACCAGCTACTGAACCTCTCAGCCTTTCATTTTTTTCATTTTTAAAAGAGGGACACCAATACATATAATTCATAGAACTGTTGTGAGATTGAGCTGGGATGAGTAGAACTCAAGAGGGTCTGCAAATAGTAAGTGCTTAATAGATGTTAACCTCTATTACCACCTGGGTGGGGTGTACCTCACAACTCAAGAAATGTTGTGAATTCCCCAGAATTGAGCCACAGGCCATGGGAGGCAGGAGGTCATCTATCTCCCATGAGAATTGTATGTGACATACTCTGAAGGACATGGAGTGCTCAAGGAATGGTGTGACTTTCCCAGGGTTGAGCCACAGGCCATGGGAGACAGGAGGTCACCCGAGTCCCAGCTGAGGCACTTTAGCAATGTGTTATTTTGTAGTAAAGAAGGACCCAGTAGAAGGCTACTGGCAGTTTTCTCAGGGGAGCATGTCAAGAATATCACAGGTGCCTTAGCCAGCTTGTATTTTAAAGCAATTAGAAAAGATGAGGTTGAGCGTGAGGAGGCATGATAGCCTTCTTCAATTAACTGGAAGATTGTCAGGTGCAAAGGAAGTAGGCTTCTCTGTGTGGCTGCAAGCTCAGAACTAGTGTGTTGGATTAGAAATCATAAAGCAACAGGTTTCAGCCCAGCTTTGGACAGAACTTCCTGGCAACTACAGCTGTCAACCAGTGGTCTGGGTTGAATCATGGTAGAATGTTATCCAATTCAGGAATGGTTTGTTGAATGAGCATCTATTAGAAATGGTAAGTAAGGAATTTTGCATTAGCTGATGGGAGGCTGTGCCCGTGACTTCTGAGTCCAACCCCTAACATTCCTGATTTCACAAGCATAATCCAGTTATGCAGGAGGCTTAGGAAACAGGGGCGTCTGATACTTGCCTTTTTTTAGACAATGCGGAGTAAAGCAGGTAATTATTTGCTTAATGTATATGAATACACATATGAGTATGTTTGTGTACCTTAGTCATTCTGCATGTTAAAATGTTTTAATCTATTTTCTTTTTAATGACTACTTACCATGCTCCAAGGTCATCCTTTTGAGCAAGAGTTCTAATTAGTGACATAGATATCACAAACAAAACAGACATTATCTGAATATATACAATTGCCTACTAAGAATTTCGAAGTTGTTATTTCAAATAAATTCCTGATTTTCTAGTCATAATCTGTTGCTCTTCACTGTCGAGGAAACGTCTAGCTCTGCCATGGAAGGTGTCTTTGATAGTGCGTGAAGGATGTAGGAGAGGAGAAAGCTGCAGACATGCAGGGCATGCTTCTGTTTGGTTTGTCTCATCAAGCCTAGTTTCTCTTATGAGAATGGCATCAATTGTGGGCTTTTGTTTGATAAATGTTGCTTCTGGGGATTCTTCTTGCATTAGGAAATACATGTGATGGAGAAATGCTATTCTCCTCAACGCCGTTGCATTACGGTTGATGGAAAAATCAAAGGTATGCATAGTTATGATGAGGATTCAGATTCGGGTCAGCTTTACAGAGGGCCAATCTGCAACTTGAATTACTAAGTTTATGGATATATTAGCTCAGGAAATTTATTTTTTAGCACAGCATTTTATTGTTTCACAGGGAATGAATATTTACAAAAATCCTGTCTACCATATGTATAGTGCTATGCATCCAGAGGGCATTCCATTAGTAAGAGTTTGGTACTGGAGATTTCCTTTTCCTTCTAATTCACAAGGCTGTGGACATTCATATATTTAAGCTCTCTTAAAAAACAAACAAAAATCTCTCACATTTACCTCTAATATGTTTAAGGTTAGGGAGGATCCAGGGATAAAGTTTAACTTTTTGATCTTACGTATTTATCATTTGCCTACTCATCTGATGGCAAGCAGAGATAGCCAAAATAAAAACATAATTTCTTTACCAAGTTTTTTTTTTTTTTTTGAGACAGAATCTCACTCTGTCACCAGGCTGGAGTGCAGTGGCACCATCTCAGCTCACTGCAACATCCGCCTTCTGGGTTCAAGTCGTTCTCCTGCCTCAGCCTCCCAAATAGCTGGGACTACAGGCGTGCACCACCACGCCCAGCTAATTTTTGTATTTTTAGTAAAGATCGGGTTTCACCATGTTGGCCAGGATGGTCTCAATCTCTTGACCTCATGATCCGCCCACCTCGGCCTCCCAAGGTGCTGGCATTACAGGCATGAGGCATTGCGTCCGGCCTATCCAGAGTTTTTAAGGAATGGAAGAATGGGCTGATTTATATTTTTTCCGACTTGTTTGCTTCTTTCTTCCTCTCTTTCCTTCTGTCTCTCATCCATGTGTGTATCATATATACGCATATGTATATGTCTACATACATATGAGTGTGCATCCTATATACATCTATGTGTGTGTTCCACATATATTACATCCTTCCATATATATATGTGTGTGTATACATCTAGCCACAGTGGTATGTCTCTTTATTACATTTTATGTCATAGTGTATAATTAAAATAGCAAATGGAGCTCCATGTAGGGAAGATGGCAACTTTCAGAAGCCCAGAAGAAAACTGAAAACATAGTTTAATTTTAAAATAAGAACAGTGCTTATGTAGAGCCAACTCTGCTACAATGTAAATAAACCATGCTGTAGAAGCCTCTGATTAATTTTGCACAAACCAGGCTCGTCTGAACAAAATGCCTATGGTATTAAATATGTAGAAGCATTTTTAAAATTTTATTTTATTAAAAGTAATATTTCAGTTTTTTTGCCATGTGAAAAGTGAATAAGTTATCTGTTATGATTGGCCTGTCACTTCCTGAGTGAGTTTCTGTCTGATTCCTTCAGGTTAGAACAGGGTTGGAGGTTACTGTGCCATTGTGCTAAAAATCTTTTAAGTATTAATATGCACCAGAAGTGACTACCTTATAATCTCTGTAGGAAGGGGTGCAGAGTATTACTTTCGTGTTGTTCAAAACACTTACATTCTATAGTAATACTAGTTAACCAAAAAGCCGTATAGAAGAAACCACAGGTTTCTATGGAGTGATTTGATCTGCGAGAAGAGTAAAGAGAATGGAAAGAAGGTCCAACATGAATGAACTACTTCCTGCTTCTGTTTCTGTGCTATGGACAGAAAGCTCATGAAATATGACCATGCAGCATGTGGAAAGAGATAAATGAGAGGTGAATGCAGCAGGTCAAAGTAAAATCACAAAAGACACATTTTATGGTTTGATGTTTAAAAAAGAAATGTATGGTACTTTAAACAATGTTATGAATAAACCTTTCATTGTGAATATGAGTATAAAATTCTGCAATGACACAAAGTGAAAATATAAAGAAATCATTATGAAAAATTTACACTTTATATCCATAAGAGTTGTCTGTTAAAAAAATTTACAATGCCTTGCTTTTATTTTGTTATTTATGCAAAGGGTTTAGTAAAATTGCCAAGACATCAATGAAAAAAATTTTTAAATTATCATCTTTTGAACTGACACTTGAAGTTCTGAGATTTGTTGTAATGTATACCTCAACTCTTAAGGTCTACTTCTTTTAGTGTTAAATTTATTCATCTCAGCCCTTTAGTTTGAACTTAAAAGAATATGTTTAATCTGTCTAACTAAATTCATGAAGCTCTGAAATAAGAATTTGATGCTTTCCCATTGCTGCTTACTCTGTAACCTCAATGACATTTGTCCTGAGGCTGTGCACTACAACTCAAGTTAATTACAAGTAGGTCACACATGAACATTCACGATAGTAACGTGTAAAAATTCCTATTTATAACCAACAACGTCAAAGCAACATTGATGTCAGAGCCCAAGTACAATACACCGTAATAGTACAATTTTCAATCTTTATTAGAAACATACAATGGAAAAGTACCCCCCTTCTAAAGAATTTTTGTCCATTTCCATTAAGGCCTCAGCAATATCAGCCTATTAGAAAAGGCTGATTTGCAAGTCAAATGGAGTCACTTGGCCAGCTGATTTCTGAACATGGGGTGGTCCTGGTTGTTCAGTGTCTATGATGCCTCACAGAAGAGACTGGCAGGAAGTCCTTTGCTTGACTTATTTACTTGATGTTACCTTCTTGAAGAGGTCTGCGCCCCAGTTACCAGGTGTAGGTTCCTCCCACCCCCTCCAAAAAAGGAAAAAATGTCAACAAAGCAAGATGAGGATCTGTGGGTGGGACGGCGTGTCGGGCGATCAGGGCTCAGTCTTCACATGCAGCTGCCTTCTGAGCCAAGGAGTGGGATGAAATCCCAGCTGCAGTCTCCTCCCTTCGAATCACCTTTTCCCACTGACTGAGATTATCCCTAGGGATCAAAGATGCAGTTTCAGGTGAAGCTTATTAAAGGAGTTCTGGACTTCGTCTTGAAATCTAACCAAACAGTTCTGTGCCATAGCTCTGCATAGCAGCGTTTTGTGAGGCCTCTGATGGCTGATGGTCACTAGTGTGACACGGCCAGGTGGGCTCTTGTGACGGCTGCTCAGGAAAGAGACTCAGCGGCAGCAGGGGGTCAGGGGCATCTTGGCTCACCTGCTCTGGCTTGCAAGAGCAGCAGCAATGCTAAGGCTGAGCGTATGTCCTTTCTTAGTAAGAAGGATGACTTTAAACAGGGAAAGAGCCCTAGGGTATACTTCTGAGGAATCTGCAGGGTCATGGAAAGGAGGAGATGCCACAGCAGGAGGAATACTCGGTGACAACACGAACCTTCCTACTGAGAAGTGCTGAAAGTGTGTCTCCCTGGAGGGCTCTAACCTCCTCACCTTACACTGGTTCCTATTCTGAACACTGTGTCATATATAAAGTCATCCTAAGTTACGCCTGGCACAAACTTTTGAAATTTTCTTGTTACAGTAAAACTGTGCTTGTGCTCTGCCAACACCTCACCCGAGGCAGCCTCATGTCTCCAGTCCTCTCCTCTTTCTCTTGCAGTGTCTGTAGTTCAGGTGTCACAGGCACTGTCATCTCTAACTGTGTGATCACAACCACTGCACAACCATCTGACTCCACAAAGCTACCCCGGCAGGGCTCTTAGCCACTTTCCGGTGTAAAGTCACAAAGGAATCTTGGCACTGGCAAACACAAAACTCCTATGAGGCACAGTTTCAAAATTCTCTCAAATTTATTTTAGCAAACAGGCTAAGCCACATTCAGATAGACAAAACCCTAAAATATAACTGAAAAGTGTGGGCCTTTTAACCTTTGTAACCTATCATCAAGTATCATTTTTCCAGATCCTAGAAACTTTCTGATATATTGGAAAAAGCCATACACTAATTTTGGTATGTTTCCTTGAACATCAATGATACATTGTAAACTTTTTAAGTGTTAATAAGATTCTAATGGCTGTGAAGAGATTCTGTGGTCCAGCCAAGTGTAGCGCAGCAGGAGTGCGGCAGAGCTGCCCACACAGTGGACACCATTCTCGGAGCTCCACTGGGACGGCGCCTCCACAGCTCCCTGCAGTGCTGGGCACGCACAGTCAGCACTCATGCCCTGGCTTCCAAATACCTGGTGTAAACACATAGGATTTCTCAACAGAAATGACTTTTGAAGATTGCCTAGCTTTTTTAAACATCTTGGAATTTACATTGATATTCCACTTTCTCTTTAATTCTGCACACACTTTTATAACAGAATTCTCTCAAGCATCATCTGGCCTCACATCCCCTATTTCCCATTTTGACTTAGGCCTTTGTAGTAAGTTAAGACTTTAATAAACGAACCACGGATTAAGGTCAATTAAGGCTCAACAAAACAAGGTAGGATGCTACTTTCACCTCCACAGAAGCAGGGAGGAAGGAGAAACAATCTCTTAAATACTATATATATAAGCTTTTTAATATTGTTTATTGGTCTTGTTTGTTTTCCTTGAAAAAAGTTAAAAAAACGTTTCAACAGCAGAAATTAAGAGTGTATTGTTTCTGGTTTTGTGTAAAGCTCCCTGGCCAGCGTCTGTCCTCCACTCTCCCACGGTGCCTCCACTCCACCCGGCCCAGGCACAGCTATGGCTGAGAAGTTAAAGCATGGCCCTGAGCCGATTCACCTGGAAAGGACTCGCATGCACAGCTGCTGGCTATCACCCTTTGACTTCCTCAGAGGGAATTCATAAAGTAAAATGAAAATCTTTAAAACTATCCAAGGTTCTTAACTGAGTTCACTCTTAAAAAGGATGAGGAAGGAATAGGGAGAAATATGAATCTAGAAGATAACTGATGGCTTAAATTCTTTTTGGAAGGAAAAAAAAAAGACTTAAAGAGGAAGGGGTTATCCACTTAAGGTTCCCTTCTTCCAATAAACAAGAATCTGTGTGATTTAGTCAGCCTCTTCCTGTACAGCATCCTGAATAGACACCACTGCCTTGTCTTTTTAAAAACAGCATTGGGCAGGTCCTCCGCAAAATAATCATAAAAACCTTTCCTCCTTTGTGGTGTATGAAGGACTTTACATGAATAGACACTTCACATATGCTTGAAAGACTTTATACGAATAGACACTCTTCACAGATGCATGGTGTACTGTGCAGAGACATACTGCGGCTGGCCAAGTCAGGATAGCCGGGGCGGGGGGGCCTCTTCCTCTTGTAGGACCCACTCCATCTGTCACTTCGAAGAATGAGGCACCCTGGCCAAGGTCTTTCTATCCCAGGCCTGAGGATCTCCAGTGACAAGGTCCCCTCAGCACAGATGCACCTCTCGTAAGGCCTGGAACCAAGCTGGCATTGCGAGGAGCGCACGAACTCCCTTTCTGAAAGAAACAACTAGTACCCCACCCCGACTGAACATGGGTGTAAGAGCAGGAAGGGTCCCCCATACCGACACAGAGACCCTCCCAGTCACTTGGTCATCTGGGTCCTGACTATGTATGGCCCTGGCCCCCAGCCTGTTCCCACTGTCCCTCTCTTCAGAGTGCAGCCAGAAGGAGCTGCCCGAGCACCTAAGGTGCCTGAGGCTCATCTTTGAGGAGAATCGAAGCAAAGGGAATAAGTCGCACCCCTGCGGAGGCCAGGTAAGGGTGCCCCGAGCCCCTGAGAACAACAACTCGACACCTGGACAGACACACAGCCCATAACACGCCAATGGAGTCAAATAATCCTATACAGATCTCAGGTTTTTAGAAAAATATCATTACAGCTTCAGTCGTTATACATACCTGCATGCTTTAAGGAGAGGCTCCGTGGGAGGGAGGATCTGGGTAAGGGTTGTATAGCAGGGAATGGCTACAGCATTGTAGAACTCAAGCTGCCTCCGTGCAAAAACCATGGACAAGAAACAACAGTGCACATTAGCGATTCTAGTGATACTTCTATTTCTTAAGTGAATGTTGTTCTGTTTCTGAAGCCTAATTATAAGATTAAATGTTCTAGTTTTGCTGTATGTGATATTTGGGTTCCATGAATACTATTATAGAGTGTATTTTAAAATGCATTCTAGAAATAAAACACGTAACGATTCAAAACATATTACGAAAGTTAAAACCTGTTGAAATCTAAGACCCTGTTGAAATTAAATGACATTCTGCTAATAGATCGGCCAGTGGCTATTCAAGGTCTGTGCTTGTCCCCGGTACCCTCAGTGCTTTCTTGCAGACACCTGAGCGCACACCCTGCCATTCCTCCGCACACATGGCTCTTTCCGCCCTCGGGCTCGGGCTGACCGCAGTGTGTTCTGCCTGGCTGCTACTCTTAGCTTTGGTGCCTTGTGTGGTCTCCCAATATTTTATTCATCCTCCCTGCCCTCTTATTTGAATTAAAATAAACGTCATTGGTTTTATCATAGCTCTTTCCATTTATTGTTCTTTTAATATATCAGATTTCAAAGTTTTAAAATCTGTAGTACTTTAAACAATTTTATTAGGAATTCTGGGTCACCATGTAAATAAATGACGCTACCTCAGACTGGCCTACTGAAAGCCAGATGTGAAAGACATGTGATGATTAGCCTGAGAACACAGGTTGTCTAGTCCTAAGTCGCTGGTCAAGTGGCTGCCACATGTACAAGACAAAATGAGCTCTCTAGATGAGGTGACCCCCAAACCACAGCCCACCTATTTCTCTAAAATACTGAACTTCACTGAGATGCATCGAAGCATACAGAAGGCTCTAATTTATGTGGTTGCTTCTTGCTTTCTCCTGTTATAAAGTCTTTCGTCACAGCACTCTTACTAGAATAGCGCCTATGTTATTTCCATTTTTAACTTTATGGCTTATGCAGAGGCTTTTTATTCTGATATTTAGCAGATGTCATGGGGCAGAAGATCCCAGAAAAGACATTAATTATTAGAAATTAGAGTATTTCATTATTATGGCAAAAAATAATTTCACAGTGATCAACTATTTAGAAGCAATATGATTGGTAAAATATTAACTGACCATAGAAAATTTTCTTTAAACCTTTCTTATTCTGTAAATGAAAATCAAACTATTCTAAAACAAACTATTATCATAACTAAAAACACTAGAATAAAACTCATAGGCTGACAGCATCAGTGAGAAATTTCCAGCTATCCCATGCATTCTGTTGGGATGACTGTTAACTATCTGGACGGAAAATAGTTTTAGATCTCTATCTTAAATCATATAACAAGATATATTCCAAACGAGTTAACAAATCAAATATAAAGTCATTAAAAAAGTAACAAAAGAAAATATAGGCAAATATATTTAATCTCAAGGTGGGCAAGAACTTTTCAAATACAATGTGAAAAGCAGACACCAAACAGAAAGGACTAACAGCTGTGACTCCATATATGGGAAAATTCCATAAACAGTGGTAAAAAGTGACAAAAACTGCAAAATACACTTGCAGTAAACATGACAGGTACTCAGGACCCCTTTCAAATTAAGAAGGAAAAGTGAGCATGCCGTCAGAAAAACTAGGCAGGGACATGAGTGGAGGCAATGCCCATTCATTCAGCCTCTTTGTTGTGCTGGTGCCCTCTGTGAGCTGTGGACATGCCTAAATTTTGTATAAATTAATTTTAAATAAAGGAGGGAAATTTGAGAACTTATCAAAAACCATCATGCTGTGGATTTTTGAAACATTTTCTAAACTTATCTGTATCATAATTATTTGCCCACAACTTCCTTGTTATGCCATTAGAAGATTAGATAGTTAACAAAAACCATACTCTCAGAAATATATTACACCACACATAAACAGATTCAAAATAATGAGACACCAGACCTCTGAAAACATTAGAAAAAAAATAAATTATGTAGTAAGACCTGGAAAGAGGATAATTAATGTCAACTTACGCTGAGACAAAATGCAAAATGTACTAAAATAGTAAGCATTATTTGTCAGAAAAAAATGGACCTGAATCAAAATCTGTAATGTAACTCTCCAAAAATATCTTTGTTTAGCCAATGACAAAATATTTTCTGCTTGTTAAAAATATGACAATTCAAATTCATCCACCCACTCTATTTCAAGTCAGAAAAGAAAGCCTATTGACTGCAACGGCAGCTGTAGAAAGGAGTCATGGCAAAGGCAGGATGAATTCTTTAAATCCACAGAGATTTCCTAACGTTGGTCTTATTGTCCCCAAACTCTGTCTAAATGGAGAAGGTTTCAAGTGGTTCTAGGTTGTGTCCTGCGAGCGCTGTCTTCCCAGTCCACAAGGCAGCCAGACCCTCAGGATTCCTCACTGTGGCTTTAGCCTTGGGAATGGAATCAGTGGTTGGAGGTGGTGGTCAAACCCAGATTAAAAGTATAAACTCTTTTAGAGTCTACTTTCCTGAGTGTCTTAGCAAGTGAAGGCTCGCCTGAGTAGATGATTATTCCAGGGTAAACAGCTGTTCTTTTTCTAGTTCTCAGCTCCTATACAGTACATTTCTAAAGCTTCTATATTCATCACCAGACCTGCCTTGACTATCCTTAACATACCATAAGATGACATATGCTTTTCATTCATGTATGATTTGATGTCCACCTTAAACTATTTGACTTGAGCAATTACAATTTACTTTAATAATTCATACCTGGCCTTGTGGGACTTCATCCTTCTTGTCTCTGTCCATCATAGGAATCGGCTGTATTCCCAATTTCTTCATTTCATCACCCTAAAATAAATGGGGGAAAAAATCATGCTTTCTCAAATTTCAAATTGTTATAAAATTTTCATATTACATAATTATTCCCTTTACTTGTTCATTTTCTTCAAAACAAGTAATATTTGTTGTTGTTAACCCAAGGAAAAAATGTCAAAATAATGAAAAGCTTAATGTACCATTATTTTGTACTTTATCTTGATTTTCTCCACTACTGAATTACCAGAAACCCAGCCATCCTTACTGGTTTCATTTTGCAGAAGTTAGTAAAAAAATGTGATAATAAGAGGAGACATAGTAAACAGTGAGAAGAAACAATAATAACAAGATATGGAACAGCCCCCAGGCCCTTCTCTCTTTCAAATGACCTTCCAGTGCATGGAACTCAGTGAAGTGTGGCTTTCCAGAGGAATATTTACAGAGGAATAAAGAGCAACAATAGTCTGCTAAAATGTGCTAGTAAAGGCACAAAACAACTGACTACACACATCATCTAATTTACAATTATAGGTAATAGTTACTAAAGATTCACTATGTTGCAGGCACTGAGCTAAGTAATTTGGAAATATTATTTCATTTAACCCTCATGAAATACTTTAAGATATCTTATTCCCATTTTACAGATTTTATAAATTATCTTCTTTTTATTTGTTTGTTAAAGTTAAAATTTGCTACAATCTTCTTCCTTAAGATTTCCTATTTTTCCTAACTCCCCACTCTTCCCTCATATTTCTTTATTATTTTAGTTATGTTAGTCATGTTTTCAGAAATCAGAAGTACAGCCTAGAAACTTTCCCAGACTTGCTAAAATAAGGCCTACAAACAAATTACTATCACCATAATAAGGAATTTTACATACAGGACCAAAGCACTCGTCCCGACAAAGCAAAGCCACTTTGAGCACAGCTGCTGCTCCATTGCTACTGCTTTAATTAAAAATCAGTGGTCTCAAATTTTTTGCTTCTGTATCCAAAGTGAGAGGGACATACTAAGCCCCTTGCTCTCAAAGACCTGACACATCAAACAAGACAGCTTTTTAAACAAACAGATTTGAATATGTACTCGAAACAAAAATGCTAAAATGGAAAAGAACCCAGTGTGATGGACCATGCCTATAACGGAGGGCTGAGCCAATCTGAGGCTGTAACAGAATGCAGAGGGCAGGAGCGCGGTCCAGGCAGAGACTGCGGGGAACAAAGACCTACATGACGGCGAGGGGCTGAGACAGGAAATATGCCTGCACAGGCAGTGGGCAGGGGGCCGGCCACGTGGGCTCTCCACACGGAGGTCGATTTCGGTCTGTATTACTGCAGAGGACCTGAAGCAGGGTACTGATGGAATCCGAATTATCATCACCCCTATCTGATAAACTGGCCTGAGGTTAAATACCAAGCGCCAAAGCAGACTTTTAATCTCAAGCAAACTGGCACCAAAGACCACATTATTCATTACTTTTGCACAGATTCTAAAAGGTAAAGGTGGGGAATTCAGTTAGAAAGTTGCAGTACCCCAGCCATGATTTGGTGATGATCCAAAGCAGGGGAGTGATCATGAGGATGGAGGGAAAAGGCAGGACTTTATAGATACTGGGATCAACTGTCAGGACTTGGTGAATATATTTCTGCTTCTTCCTATGGACTATGATGAGGTCAGTGAAGACTGCGCCTAAGAGTGTGCATGGAGCCAAATCAACGTCTGTGGACTGAAAAACCAGTGAATAACAGAAAGGGAAAAAAATCTCCATTACATATTGGTCACATTTTGGCATTAAAATCTCCAGCTTTTAATCCTGCACCTTCCTTTTGCTTTAAGTTGTCCTTCAATGACTGCACATTTTCCACATTCATCTAGAATATAGAAATCATATTAGAATCTATAGATATGCCTTTCTCATAGCAATCCTGTACCTAAACAAAAGGTGCACTTTTAGTATGAGATAAAAAGTTATTTCACAAACAGTGCAAGGTTTTTGCTCCTGCTGGCATAGCTGGAGAGATGGCTTCATGAATTTCCTTTTCTTTTTTAAAATGATCCTTACATGGGATTTATTTACCTTAAGCAACCACAGCTGCAGACTTCAATCCGGGGAATGTATCAAGCAACTCAACTTTTTCTTGTCGTGTCATGACTTTTCTTTGCTTCTTAAGAGCACTTCCAGCAACCTAGTGTAGCTCTGTACAGGTGCCATGGTGTTATTCAGGACTTACGGTATTGCACTAACACAATGAAAAATATGCAAGAACCACAAGAGATCACTTTTTACTGTAGTAAATGATTTACTGGAGAGAGGAACTGCTCACAGATGATTAGCCTCACAGAGTGTTTCAAGCACAGCATTTTAAGTGGATACTTGCAACACTTGAGCTCACCACAATAGCAAAAGGAAATTGCTACAAAAGTATTACAGTAGTGCCATATATACTACAGTTAATTTCAGGCAGTTACGATTTAACATGGCATCTTTATGTTTGTTTACATTTCTCGCCACAGTCTATAATAGTGTGTATGTAAGTTTTGATTAACTTTCATATATTTGTGTGTATTTTATGGTAGTAAATGACAAAACAGACTAGTATCTTCACATACTTTATACATTTATGGCATACCTAAATTAAATTTTTTCAATATTTCTAGGCTATGTTGTTCTGTATTTTTGTCACAAATCTCCAAAAAATCTTCCAATATATTTACTGAAAAGTATCTGCATAGAAGTGGATCCACACAGTTCAAACCTGTGCTGTTCAAGGGTCAACTGCACATCTACATCACTCTTCCTATGAGTCTGACGGTAACTCGGTTCTGACACATACACAGTAAAATAAAGAGAAAGCTCATGCGAAACCATGCATACATGATGTACAAGGCATTCTGGGAGAAATCATGCCAGGAGTATAATCAACTCAAGGCCTGTGATCTTCCTACAGTTAAAAATGCTTTGTCTTTACTATTATGAAGTAATTCAACATGATAAACTTTTCCCACTAAACTTGTGGCTGATTTGCTGTTTATGTTTTACATACATTCTTCGTATGAGTGAGATAGATGATTGAATCACCAGCTGCTTTGTCCTCCAGATTTACTTTTATTTCATCAAACTAGAAGAAGTACTCAAAAGAGTTATAGTTTTATTCAAAAAGTAATTTTTGAATACGCAAAGACCTAGGTATTTGTGACTCAGCTGGAAAGGAGAATTATATTCTACTTACTTACATACAATTCAATAAGCAAATTGAGCAGTACAATGCACATTACTGATAAATTGCATAATTCAGTCAAGAAAAGGTGTTAATGTAAGTCATTTATGTGTTGTTTCAGGAGTATTACGAATTAACATTCCATACATTCTGAGGAACTCATAGTTTACAGGTGAGGTGACTATTGATTATATTTACATATTCTCAATTGAGGTGAGGTGACTATTGATTATATTTACATATTCTCAATGTCTATGGTGCAAAACAATCCTCCTGAATATTTAACTGCAGGCGGATATATCCCATATTATGGGATCCTCTGAGTACTTTGTCCAGTGCCTATCTAAAGTAGATGGCCGGTAATGCCTACTGAATGAACGAAAGATCAGCTGTTAAGTAAAATAACTGTCACACTATTGTTCAGTGAGTAAGTTCCTAAACTCTTTCAGTTGAGCTCAGAGAATTAGACACATATGCAAGTAACATATAAAAGAATGATCATTCTCTCTTTGTATCTGCCTAACTGCTAAATCCTTCAGTATATGATTCACCACAGTTTTCTAAAATAACTATCATCATGAACAACTAAGGTATTCTTAGCAATTTATCCATACATTTAATTTCTCCTCACTATCTATGTTAATAAAAGAATCAAGGACATACCTCAGCCCAATTCTTCATATACATCATTTGTTATCAATTTCGTAACAGGCCACAGTTTTGTCACATAACAAAGATCACAGGCAGTCATCATCAAACCAATTACACGGTCTCTAGAACACAAAAATATAAGACTGGTCAGCATAGCATTTGCACATTTATAATAAGAACTAGGAAGAATTTCGTATTTCAGGAGTGAAGCCTAAGTACGTATTACTTCATGAAGGAAGAATGATGGCATTGAAGAGCACATACAAGTAACAGCTAGGACAGTGAATGGAATTAAAAATTAGTGTCATTTAATCACGAGAGTCACTTCTATCATGAGTCCCATGAGGAGTTCATCATATGTTCCTGTTGCCTCAATGTTACTGAAGAAATCAAGTATAATGTAGGCTCTGGCTAGGCTGTCATGTAAATCCCCTGGTACACTTTCATGGCTGTGAACCAGGCTTTCATTTTCATTGAATTTTGGAAATTTAGAGCAGGAAGGTATCTTAAGAGAAAATTTATCCCAATCCTTTCATTTTATACTAGGGAAGTCTGAGGTGCACAGATATGAAATGACTTTTCCAAGAGGACAGGAATTTGTGGCAAGGCCAGAGGAGGAGGTGGCTGTGAAACCTGCTTCCTCGCTTCCCCCATGCAAGTGTGTGCGCTGGGTGCAGCCTGCAAACACTGCGCTTCCCATTAGCAGGTATTCAACACCTGCCTTTCAACCAAAATGACGTTTCCCTTTTCAGCTGCTTGCATTCATAACTATGTGCTCCATGTCTGACTTTATTTTCTAAATACGGCGTGGTTTAATCTTCCCCCTTGAAGAAAAATAGTAACTTTAAAAAATTCAAAGACCTATCCCCTACAATTTGAATAGATTTGGTCTAGTGATATGTGGCTATGTGAAGTCTATACTTAACAGAATAATTAAGTGGTAGTAATTAACAAAGTTTAAGGTACAACCTTATCTTTTAAAAAGCAAATTACATAACTGTAAAAGACAAATTATCAACAAGATTACAAAAGTGTGTAATGAGTGAGACGATGCTTTTATTTCTAGCTCCCATCTCAGTTCTAATGAGTTCAAGCAATCCCTGCCGTTAACCACTGCCTCACGTCTTCCAGGTCCACATTCTCCACTTGTGAGCGCAGTCCTCCCCTAGCTCCTAGGCCTGTCTTGACTCGGCAGACAGCGCATTAGCAGCATCTATCTGTCAATTTGGCAGAGACTCTGCTCTACTAGTGCTCTTAACGTATCTCAGCCCAAGCTAAGATGTTGGGATACCTAGAATACCCTGGTTCTTATATTACCATGAATCACAGAGTTCTTTATTTTCCATCAACTCACTTTCTTTATTTAGCCTGTTTAAGTAATCATCTCTTTTGCCGCCTTTTTGTAAGGGCAATTTCGAGAGGGTTTCAGGTCTCTTATAGGTCAGGCTAAGTCACTTTACAAACATTGGTTAGACTTATGCAAAACCTTCCTGTAACCCCAAACAGATGCCATGTGAAGATTCAAATCCCTTACAGTGATCAGGGAACTATTAAGAACTTAATGAGGTACTTTCCCAGAACTTTGTGCCTTGAAGAGTATTTATTTTTGAATTTGGACTTCTAAAGTAATACATATATGACTTTTTTTCAACAGGTAAATTCATTTAAACACAAATCAAATGTGAAAACTACTGTTTACAAATAATTACTTCATATGTTTAAAATAATTCAATTTCGCTAATTTATATTCACCAAAATAAGCAATGCTTATCATGGTGAAATGATCTAATAAGCTTTATCTCAAAAAACCACTTTCATAAATCTGTAAAACAAAAGAAATGTCAATGGAATTGGGCATTATAAAATACATGAAAGCAATTTTCTCGCTGGAAATTATTCCCAACATAAAGTTGCCAATATAAGGATTGAAAGAATTACAAAATAGTTATTTAGATTTCACTGTCAAAATTACTTAGACAAAGCACAAAAAACAAAACAGATTAGAAATTTGACATTAAATGTCTTTAATAAATATAATTACTTTTTTACTCCCAATTACAAACCTGTTAGATGGCCTTGGCAGTAGATAAATATTAATATTAATTGCAATCAACATTGTATTTCTATCCATGGATGGAATGTAGAACTAACTCCTAACTGGTATAGATGCTTAATTCCAAATCTGCTTTAATAACCCACTGTGAAAGGGATCGCGTTTATGCTAAGCATAGTCTTGTATGATCTCATATAACCTAGTCACTAAAAACAATGAACTGAGAGCCCAACACTATGCCCATGATAAAATGTTTCTTACTCACATCATTTCTGAAAGTTTAACTACAGTCACTTGTCCTCAAAAGTTCTGAATGGCTGAATGTATCAGGCAATTACAGCAAAGAACAAAATAGACCCTGTTTTCACAGTACTAATGTTCTAGTAGGGAAAGGCAGATGATCAATAGGTCAAAACTTTCATCAAGCAAGTGCTGGGTAAAAAATACAGAGAGAGAGAGAGAGAGAGAGAGAGAGAACACACCACGTGAAAATCCGTGAGCGAGGGCCAGCAGAGAGGAGTGCACGTGAAGTCCTAATGTGGAAACAAGGAAGGCAGGTTTGAGGAACAAAAAGAAACGGCATTCTGGCTGAGACACAATGCGTGAGGTGAAACACAGAATGGAGTTAAGTTTGGAAAACCAGGCTGGAGACAAGATAGGAGTTTAAGTTTCATTCCAAGTTTGATGATAAAATCTTGATGTCTTTTCCCAGATAAGTGGCCTGATATAGGTATTAAGGAGGATTACTCAGGTCTGCTGGGTGGAGATGACTTATAGACCTGGGAAGGACCAAGGGCAGATTTGGAGTGGTCGCTTACGAGGATATACTACGGTAGTTCAGATGAGAGGTGAGGGCAGCTTGAATTATGGTGACAGTAGTGGGATGGGGGAGTGGGAGGGTTCCCGACATTAGAAGCAGAGCCAAATGCAAATTATTAACACCCAAAAGAGTTACAAACAAGGCCTCTCTCTCTCCCATCTTCCTTTCCTTTTCCTTCCTTTCTCCCCAACTCTCATGTATTAATTATCCCAGACCAAGTGGGGTAGATAAAGAACACAGGCTCTATCACAGGTGTGTGGATATTCCAACCTGAAAGTGGTAGGCACCTCTCCCTAGCATGCATGTTTGCCTTCTCAGTGCCATCTTATTTCAAGATATTTTTCCCACGCCGGAAGATCATGGAACCACAGAACTTTACCAAAGGCAGGCAAAATAGGCCACACAGCCTGTGTAACTTCAGGTGAGTTACTGATGGGCAAGAAGGAAGCCCAGCCCTCCCACACCGCCCCCAATCCCATGCGACACACTGTAAACTTAGCCAGCCAAGGATGTGCCATTTTGCTGGAAAAGAACACTCATTCTCTAATTTTATCGGGACTCTTTGAAATTTTTTTTTGAATTTCTATACTCAAAAGTATACTGATGTATAAGCAAAGACCAGATTTCTGTTATGAGGTAGTCTTAATTATAATTGCTATAGTGGTTAAATGATACCAAGTAGTTAGCTAAAAAGCAAACATGTGGGGGATGCACAGTAAATGTTTTGTTTAGAAGCTGTCATCTAGCCTCATTTTAATTATTTTATTTTAAAATAAAGTCATGCATAGAATTTGAAAAGAAACTAGGTTAAATTCCTTTTTTTCTTTAAATTAGCATCTTAAATTTTTTTTTATCTCGCTTTTAAATTCATCTTCAAGGGATTTTAAATCATTGGGTTGAGTAATTTAAATCATATCTGTAGTAACTACTATACTTTCATCAAAATGTGACCCATTTTGACTAATTTATTAAACATTAAACTAGTCTAAGGATAATACAGTTTTTCTAAAAATATTATTTGAACAGCTGTATACTCAAAATCATAGAAAATATTTTAGAATCTTACTGTTTCCAATGACATAAATAACTTTCATACAAGTATAAACATGATATAGTAATTATCTCACTAAAATAAACTTTAAGTTCCAAAATCTTAATTTAATAAAACCCTAAATATGTTGCTTCTTTTAAACATACCATTACAGAGAGAAAAAGAAATTATAAATGAATGGAAAATGAATCTCAGGTAAATGAGTACCGCTGAGGGAACTGCTGTTATTAAAGCTGATAACAGAATTCTTGTGTTATTCCTGGAGTTAACACCCTTTACGTGGTCTCACAGAGTACCATATAACTTTAAATCAAATGGGAACAGTCGTGCTCTTGCTTTAGAACTTCGGTTCCCTACATTTCAGGTTCTTCGGTTGAAACATCAAACATTCCTAGCAGAGGAAGGCTTTTCCGCACTCACAGTGCTGCGGCAGGTAAAGGCTGGAGGCGCGGCCACATTCAGAAAATGCTAAAGAAACTGCATTACAGTATTAAAAAAAGAGACCACACATCACAGACACATTTGTTGTTATTCAAAGTTCACAGCAATAGCTGTGTAAAAATATAAAACTTTTCAAGTTCTAGTTCTGAATTATTTGAAGAATTAAATAATTTTTTTTTTCTGCAAAGGGTTTTTTGAGACAAGTTTTCACATACAAGATGGGGGCAGAGAGGATGGGGCTTATAAACAGGAACCTGGAAGGAGACCGAGGGTGCAGGAAACAAGAAAATGAAATAAATAGAGGAAAGAGTGGAGGCAGGGACAGACTGACTGAGACCATCACATAGTGAGAACGCAGGTGGGGCGCCATGAAAATCCTGTTATTTATACAGATATACAGGGATTGTTCAAATGTTTCATACTGTTCCCTTTCTTTGATGTAGACATATATTTGAGTTAAGAAAAGACTTCAAGGGAAGTTGAGTAAAAGGATTGCCTCCGAAGGGCATAAATATTCTCTGGGACTAAGAGAAGAACATTTTCATTTGTATATTTCCTAATGATTTAAGAAAGATAACAAAAAGAAGGGAAATTATGATTTTCAAAAATCAAAATTTCAAATTATGAAATTAGTTTATCTTTACAATTTGTGTTTAAGAAAGGCAGTTCCTACATGAAATACATGAAAGAAAAAATTCTAAAAACTACCCAGAACTTCCATATTTGTCATTTTAATATTTAAAAGGATAAAAAGGATACTTTTACTTGATATGATATCATAGCCTAAAATGCACTATGGTTTTTTCCAAATTTTCTGAAATGGTCCTTAGGCAAGACTATGCCTGGTTCTATTTAGTCATAACAAGACCATGCTTGCTAATTTCAGTAAAAAACAATAATTGTACTTTTGCCTGCCCTTGGCTTGAGTTCAGAGCTGGTTTCCAGACATGACATTTGCTTTTAGTTGTAGTCAGGAAAAGTGCTTTGAAGGGAAATTCCAGTGCAGAAATCAAGCAGTTCGTAGATGATTTTTCCTTCTCTCTTTGGTGATCCTGTATTACATTTCCTCTCTATCTTTTCTGTTACTAGAAGGTCCTTTTGCATAAGCTAGATTTAAGTCGTCTGATATAGTTGTTCCCCACCCAAATCTCACCTTGAATTATAGTTCCCATAATCTCCACATGTGGGAGAGATGAGGTGGAGATTATTGAATCACAGGGGCAGCTGCCCCCATCCTGTTCTCGTGATAGGGAGTTAGTTCTCACAAAAGCTGATGGTTTTATAAGGGGCTTCCCCCTCCACCGGCCACTCATTTTTCTCTCTCCTGCTGCCATGTGAAGAAGGATGTCTTTCCTCCCCCTTTTGCCATGATGGAAGTTTCCTGAGGCCTCCCAAGCCATGCTGAACTGTGAGTCAATTAAACTTCTTTACCTTATAAATTACCCAGTCTTGGGTACTTCTTCATGGCAGCATGAGAATAGACTAAGACAGTAAGTTGGCGTTGAAAGAGTGGGTTACTGCTATAAAGATACATGAAAATATGAAAGTGACTTTGGAACTAGGTAACAGGCAGAGATTCGAACAGTTTGGATGGCTCAGAGGAAGGCAGGAGAATGTGGGAAAGTTTGGAATTTCCTAGAGACTTGTTGGAACTTCCTAGAGCTCAAAAGACAGAAAGATGTGGGAGGATTTGAGTCTTCCTAGAGATTTGTTGAATGGCTTTGACCAAAATGCTGATAGTGATGAGGACAATGAAGTCCAGGCTGGTCCAGGTGGTCACAGACAGAGATGAGGAACTTGTTGGGAACTGGAATAAAGGTCACTTTAGCTACGCAAAGAGACTGGTGACATTTTGCCCCTGCCCTAGAGATTTGTGGAACTTTGAACTTGAAAGAGATGATTTAGGGTATCTGGTGGGAGAAATGTCTAAGCTGCAAAGCATTTAAGAGAAAGCAGAGGACAAAAGTTTGAAAAATGTGCAGTTTGATGATGCAATAGAAAAGAAAATCTCATTTTCTGGGGAGAAATTCAAGCCAGCTGCAGAAATTTGCTTAAGTAACCGGGACTGAGTGTTAACCACCAAGACATTGGGGAAAATGCTCCAAGGCATGTAAAAGACCTTCATGACAGCCCCCCCTCATCATAAGCTCAGAGGCCTAAAAGGGAAAAATGGTTTTGTGGGTTCCTCCTGCTCTATGCAGCCTTGGGACATGGTACCCTGTGTACCAGCTGCTCCAGCTCCAGCAGTGACTATAAAGGGCTAATGTACAACTCAGGCTGTTGCTTCAGTGGGTGCGAGCCACAACCCTTGGTGGCTTACATGTGGTGTTGGGCCTGAGGGAGCAGAGAAGTCAAGAACTGAGGTTTGGAAACCTCCGCCTAGATTTCAGAGGATGTATGGAAAAGCCTGGATGTCCAGGCAGAAGTTTGCTGCAGGGGCAGGGCCCTCAGGAAAACAACTGCTAGGACAGTATGGAAGGAAAATGTGGGGTCAGAGCCCCCACACAGAGTTCCCACTGGGATACTGCCTTGTGGAACTGTGAGAAGAGGGCCACTGTCCTCCAGACCCCAGAATGGTAGATCCACCTACAGCTTGCACCGTGGGCCTGGAAAAGCTGCACTCAATGCCAGCCCATGGAAGCAGCTGAAAGGGGAACTGTATCCTGCAGAGCCACAGGGCAGAGCTGCCCAAGGCTGTGGGAGCCCACCTCTTGCATCAGTGTGACCTGAATGTGAGACATGGAGTCAAAACAGATCATTTTGGAACTTTAAGGTTTAATGACTGTTCTACTGGATTTTGGACTTGTATGGGACATGTAACCCCTTTGTTTTGACAAATTTCTCCCATTTGGAATGACTGTATATACCCAATGCCTGTACTTCTTCTGTATCTAGGAAGTAACTGACTTGCTTTTGATTTTCAGGCTGATAGGTGGAAGGAACTTGTCATGTCTCAGCTAAGACAATGGACTTGAACTTTACAGTTAACACTGAAATTAGTTAAGAATTTGAGGGACTGTTGGAATGAAATGATTGTGTTCTGAATTATAAGGATGTGAGATCTGGAAAGGGCCAGGGGTAGAATGATATGGTTTGGCTGTGTCCCCACCCAAATCCCATCTTGAATTGTAGTCCCCCTACTCTTGTGTCATGGGAAGGACCAGGTGGAGGTAACTGAAATATGGGGGCGGTTTCCTCAATCCTCATCTCATGATAGTTAGTTGTCATAAGAGCCGATGGTTTTGTTTTTTTTTTTGAGACGGAGTTTCGCTCTTGTTGCCCAGGCTGGAGTGCAATGGCGCGATCTCGGCTCACCGCAACCTCTGCCTCCTGGGTTCAGGCAATTCTCCTGCCTCAGCCTCCTGAGTAGCTGGGATTACAGGCATGCGCCACCATGCCCAGCTGATTTTTTGTATTTTTAGTAGAGACGGAGTTTCACCATATTGACCAGGATGGTCTCAATCTCTTGACCTTGTGATCCACCCGCCTCGGCCTCCCAAAGTGCTGGGATTACAGGCGTGAGCCACCGCGCCCGGCCCGAGCCGATGGTTTTATAAGGGGCTTCCCTCTTCGCTGGGTACTCATTCTTCTCTCTACTGCTGCTATGTGAAGAAGGACGTGTTTGTTTTCCCTTCTGTCATAATCGTAAGATTCCTGAGGCCTCCCTAGCCATGCTAAACTGTGAGTCAATTAAATCTCTTTCCATTATAAATTACTTAGCCTTGGCTATGTCTTTATCGGCAGTGTGAGAATGGACTAATACACTGTCTAAAAATTGATTTCTAGGGCCCTAAATTCACTTGTTAGTCTTTGCTATTTATAAAGTTAAAAAATGATGATTATGTGTAAGGTATTTGTGAAGTCAGCACTGTATGTCTCATGTAAACAAATTATTCATCTGCATTTGGAACACATATGACAGTAACTCTCATACAAATTGGGCTTTGGTTGTTTCATTTTTAAAACAAAAAATTATAAAAATTACCTAGTGTCTTTAATCACAGTTGTGGTCAAAATGTCAATATGAGTAAATAACATAATAGCTAATGACATCATAGTAAATGTCAGGGGTAGGTGGTAAGGGCCACTGGTAAGGACAAAAGTGGGAAGCAAGTGTCAGAAGATTAGGACTTCCAGCAAAAGTCAAGAGAATGTAACTCCAGCTCCAGAATGAATGAAACAACGGCTGAAATTTTTTAAAAAAATTACAAGGACAAAAAATGTCAATGATCAAATATATAACATGAGTATATGATCATATTATAAAGCCTGTAATTTAAATCACTTGCCATTTTGGATTATTTGTTTACTTGAGAAGTATTTGCTGAACACCTACTATGTGCTAGCCACTGTCACAGTTATGTATATCTCTGGGCCTTTTCACTACACGAAAGCCCAGAATGTGATTCCTTCCATCACATGACATTCCATCCTTGCACCAAGGATGGTGTGCCACGTAATTTATGTTCAAGCCAATACAGTTTTGAGAGTAAAAATCAGCACGGCTAGCAATTATTTCAGCCCAACAGATTCGCTGAGATTGGTTCAAGCAAACTGTGGAGTGTTGTCACTCCAATTTTAGCATAAAATATCCATAAAATAAATGAAGAAAACATAAAGTTAGAGAATTTTTGGGGGGGGATTGAGTCTTGCTCTGTCGCCCCAGGCTGGAGTGCAGTGGTGCAATCTCAGCTTACTATAATCTCCACCTCCAAGTAGCTGGGATTACAGGTGCCTGCCACCAGGCCTGGTTAATTTTTGTATTTTTAGTAGAGACAAGATTTCACTATGTTGGCCAGGATGGTCTTGAACTCCTGACATCAAATGATCTGCCCAACTTGGCTTCCCAAAGTGCTGGGATTACAGGCGTGAGCCAGCATGCCCAGACAATTTGTGAATTATTCTTAAAATATTAACTTCATGTATTAATTTTTCCACTAAATAAAAATGCATTTATAAGTTGCACTTTTCTCTCTTTCTATGGTACAGAAATACATTGATTCTTAATATAAATAAGGATGCCTGGCTCTATATATTAGGCAGCTTGAGTTCTTAGGCTAAGTCTGCCATTTATTTCTTCAAATGAAAGAAATAGTTCTTCTTTGTTTTTGTATTAATTCTAGATAGGAAGAGGCCACTGACTGTCATCTATCAATCACCCAAGGGAGTAATTATAGTCGACATCTCCAAAAAAGATCATATAAAAATTTTACCATATTTTAGCTATAAAGTTTCCAACAAATCAGAAAAATTGATTCATTAAAAGTATAAAACAAATGAAACTAAGCTGGATATTTACCAAGCTAATAAACAGCAAGCATTTTAAAAATTATAGTTCCATTTTTAACAAATGGTGCTGGAACAACTGGACATCTGCGTGCAAAAAAAAAAAAAAATGCATCTAGACAGAGACCTTCGAATCTTTAGAAAACTTAATTCAAAATGGATCACAGACTTAAATATAAAACACAAAACTGTAAAACAGTTATATATAACACGGAAGAAAAACCTAGTTCATCCAGAATTTGGTGTTGACTGTTCAATACAACACAAAGGCATGATTCATGACAGAATAAGCTGGACTTCACCAAAAATTACAAATTTATGCGCTGCAAAAGACACTGTCAAGAGAGTAAAAAGACAAGCCACAGGCTGAGAGAAAACATTGGCAAGAGGCATACCTGATCAAAGACTGTTACCACAAATGTACAAAGAGCACTTAACATTCAACAATAAGAAAACAATACCCAAATATTGCTGTTTTCATATTTAATCACTACATATGATACAAACCTTATCTGGCCATATTATTTTTGCTTAAACCATTCATTCACATTTTAGAAAAAACAGAAAAAGTACTCTGTTAATCTGTTCTATCTGCCTACATATTTGCTACTTTACCTTCCTACAGATTGAAGTTTTCATCTGGTAATTCACCACTCTGAGGTTTTTCCTTTAGTATGTCATGTCTTTCATGTCTGCTGACAACATATTCTTCCAGATTTTATCATAAAAATGTCCTAATTTCAGCCTCCTTTTTTGAAGAATGTTTCTAATGGATATAGCATTTGAAACTGACAGTGCTTTGAATATGTCCATGTTTTTGCTCTCCACAGTTTCTGGTAAGAAACACGCGTCATGCATAGCAGTTTACTCTTTTTGTTAAGTGTTGTTTCTCCCTGGTACTTAATTATTCTCAAATTTATTTTGGGCTCAATTTTATAATTTCCACTTCTCTGTTAAATTCTACATTTTTTTCACTCCTTAAAATCAATTTTTAACACCTTGAACATATTTACGGAAGTTGCTTTCAAGTCCTTGCCTGCTAATTCCACAATCTGTCATCTTAGGCTCTGTTTTTCCTGATTGTTTGTGTTTTCTTGATTGTGAGTCCTTTTTTCCTGCTTCTCTATATTTGTAGTAAAGGGCCATTATAGTAAATACTTTAATTTTGGTGGGCTATATGTAATAGCTGTCACATATCTTCGTTTTTTGTCCTTTTTTGTTTAACAGTAGATTAAAAATGTAAACTCATCCCAGTTCATGGGCTGTGTACACAGACAGGGCACAACGATGCGGTCTGAAGCTTTAGGATACCAACTCCTACATCTGACAGTTCATTGTGAGAAATCTGGGTCATGATGTCTCCTTTTGAGTTTTGTTCTGCCAGGTTGTTACTTCACTAATGGGTATCCCCAATCCTGTGGAAGTTTGGGTTTAGGCTTTGGTTAGGAGAATCAAGTATTGTCTTTGTTCCACAGTGTGGTCCATACCCACGATATGACTTTGCTGATACTCTATCCTGTGGTATTGACAAGCTCTCTCTACTCTAGATGAGCCAAAATTCTGTTTCCAAATACTGTATGATCCCTACTATCTCAGTAGGATGCTCAACTCTGCTCTCTGTGGCACTCTCAACTGCTCTGCTAGGACCTGTGAAATCCCAACCCAAGTATGAGGAACAGCCCCAGCCACTGACCCATGAGGAGCTTCTGCAGATTCCTGGCACCTCAGCACAATTCCCCAACTCCCAGATTCTATCCAGTGCTGCTATAAGGTTCTGCTTTGGCTCCACTACCCTGTGCTAGAGTCAGGAAATTGTCCCCAACTGGATAAAGGTGGGAGTTGAAATGTTTCCCTTTTCTCAAGGATTATAATCTTTTATCACCTACTATCAAATATCAGTTGCCTAGAGGTACTCCCATGAAGAGTGGATGTTGTGCTAAGAGGCAATTGAGAGGACATGGATAGAATTATTGGAGATACAGACTCAACAGTAGTTTGGAAAGTTTGCTGAGGAGAAACTGGGAAAGAGGTGGCAGGGAGGAGTCATCCTATGGTGAGACAAATCTCAAATAACCAAGCGAAGGATATGGGCCTCGAAAGGAGTCCACATTTGACTGAATCTGTCTGTAAAGCAATGGCCCCCCTAGAGCACTGTTGTAAACAATAAAGCCACCAGCTGATGGCTGTTGGAACTTAAGAGTAGGGAACTTAAGAGACAGTCAAAGAGACATGCCAAAATAACTGTCCTTCCAGGGTGACTGTGGGCAAACCAATGCTGTACCCTTTGAGGATCAACATCAAAGGCTTAATACTGGGAGGCTCATTACTTAAGGGCAAAAGACAATTTTCTTCCCCACTAGATCAGGAATGAGAAGAATGTCTGCTCTTGCCACTTATATTCAGCACAAGCCAGACAATTAATAAATAGAAAGAAAAGGCAAACAGATTGAAAGAGAATTGTACAACTATCTCTATTTGAAGATGACATAATCTTACATGCCTACACAGATGCCTAAGCATTAGAGGTATTAAATGAGATCATCAAGGTTTCAAGATACCAGATCAGCGGTGCAAAAATAAATAAACAGGCCTAAGAGACTTGTACAGAGTACTCCACCCAACAACAGCAGAATATATATTCTTTTTGAGTATACATGGAACATTACCCAGGCTAAACCAAATGCTAGGAAATAAAACAAGCCTCATTAGCTTAAAAGGATAAAAATAATATAAAATAGGTTCTCTGACCACAATGAAATCCACAACAAAAGAGAAATCTAGAATCTTCAAAAGGTTATGGAAATTTAAAAACACATTCTTATAGGACTGTTATGGGCTACATTTTGTACCCCAAAGAGATATGTTGAAGTCCTGACAGTTCCTCAGAATGTGACTTTATATAGAAGTAGTGTTCTTGCAGACATAACTAGTTAAGATGAGGAAATACTGGAAAAGTGTGGACCCTTAATATAGTATGACTGGTGTTCTTATAAGAGGAAAGCGATACAAAGAAAGAAGGACACCAGGTGAATACACAGAGACACACAGCGATCTCATCACTGACACATGATGATGGCGGCAGAGACTGGAGTGATATGCTCAGAGACAACAAATGCCAAAAGTTGCCAGTATCTGTTAAAAGCTAGGAGAGAAGCATTGAACTTACTGTCTTTCTGAACTCTCTAGAAGGAACTAACTTTGCTGGTACCTAGATTTCAGACTTCTAGCCTTAAGAATTGTGAGAAAATAAATTTCTGTTGTTTTAAACCACTTGATTTGTGATATACTTTGTTATAGCAGTCCTAGAACATGAATACAATAATAAATGTATCAAAGAAGAAATTAAAAGGGAAACGTGAAAATCCCTTGAGATGTATGACAATAAAGATACAATATAGCAAAACTCATGGGATGCCATTAAGCAGTATGCAGAGGAACATTTAGAGCTGTAAATGTCTATATTAAGAAAGAAGAAATAATTCAAATCAATAACCAAATCTGCCTTAAGAGACTGGAAAAGGAGGAGCAAACTAAAACTAAAGCAAAGAGAAGGAAGCAAATAAAGATTACAAAAAATTAATGAAATTGGGAAGAGAAAAACATAGAGAAAATCAGTGATGCCAAAAGCTGGTTATTTGAAAATATCGACAAAACTGATAAACTTTTAAGCTAGACTGACCAAGAAAAGAGAGAGAGAGAGAGAAAGGGAGAGAAAGAAGATTCAACTTAATTAAGAACAGAAACGAAAAAGGAAACTTTACTACCAATCTTATAGAAATAAAAAGGATCATAACTACAGTGAACAACTGTATGCCAATAAAGCAGACAATTTAGTTGAAAATGGACACATTTCTAGAAAGACATGAATGACTAAATCTGACATAAGAAGAAATAGTCAATGTGAATAGACCTATAACAAGTAAAAAGACTGAATTAGTAGTCAAAGGGAAAAAACAACCACAAAGAAACATCTATACCCAGATGACTTAAATGGTAAATTCTATCAAACATTTGAAGACAAATTAATAGAAATTCTTTATAAACTCTTCCAAAAAATAGTAAAGGAGGGAATACTTCCCAGCTAATACCATGAGGCCAGTGTTACCCTGACACCAAAATAAGACAAATAACACAAAAAAGAAAAGGGCCAGTATAATGTATGATACAGGCCTATCAAGCAAATCCAGCAATATATAAGACAACTATACATGATTATTACATGATATCTATCACAGGAATGCAAGGCTGGCTTAATATCTAAATATTAATTAATCTAATGCATCTTACTAATAGAATAACAAAAACTGCTTGATAGTCTCAATAGATGCAGATAAAGCATATGACAAAATTCAATACCCATTCACAATTAAAAAACACTCTACAAACCAGATGTAGAAGGAAACTCCCTCAATCTGATAAAGTTCATCTATAAAATACCCATATCTAATATCACAGTTAATGGAGAAAGACCAGGTGCTTTCCCCCCTGAAATCTGAAACAAGAAAAGGATGTCTGCTCTTGTCACTGAAATTCAGCATAAGTCAAGCCAATTATTAAATAAAATGAAAGAAATGACAGATTCCAAAGACAATTGTACAGCTATCTCTATTTGAAGATGACATAATCTTCTATGAATATAGAGAAGCCTAAGCAATCCACCAAAAAATTATTAGAAGAAATGAGTTCATTAAGGTGTCAAGATATAAGATCAGTAGTACAAAAATCAACTATTTCTACATACTAACAATGAACAACGTGAAAGTGAAATTAAAAAGTAATTCCATTTACAACATTATCAAAGCAATAAAATCTTTAGTAATAAATTTAACAATAGAAGTACAAAATGTGGGCTAGAAAATATCGTTGAAAAATATTAAAGAAAAAGTAATTAAATGGAAAAACATCTCATATTCACAGACTTAATATTGTTAAGATGGCAATACTTCCCAAACTGATTTACAGATTCAACATAATCTGCATCAGAATCCTAGGCTAACTTTTCTGTAGAAATTGACAAGCTGATTCTAAAATTCACATGGAATTGCTAGAGAACCAGAATAGTGAAAGCAATATCAGGAAAGAAGAGAGAAAGCAGGGATCATAAACAGAAAAGCACTTACTGTCATTCTACATATTTTTAACTCAAGATAATACAAGTTGACACAGACTGAATGTTTCTTTCCCTAAATATTAATATGTTAAATCCTAGTGCCCAAAGTATTAGTATTTGGAGGTGGGACTTTTGGAAGGTGATTATATAATGAAGGTAGGGCCCTCATAAATGGGATTAGTTCCTACATAAAACAAACCGCAGAGAGCTCCCTCTCTTCTTCCATCAGGTGAGGTGGCAGCTAGAAAACAGCTTTCTATATACCAGAAAACAGGCCCTCCCTCAAACTGAGACAAACTGCCAGTAGCTTGATTCTGGAATAATCAGACTCCAGAAATGTGAGAAATAACCATTTATAAGCCACACAATCTGTGGTATTTCATTATAATAGCCTGAAGAGAGTAAGACACAAATATAATCTATAAATAAAGAACACATTGATTTCTATGCCTGGTGTAGGAAAATCTGATTGGAAAAGGGTAAAGTGGTGGCAGACATTTTTTATACCTTTACTGTGACTCTTGCAGTCGTTGCATTTGCCAGAACTTAAAATTAGTGTAATTATACCTCAGTGAAGTTACTTTAACAATTATCTTTTGTGTCTTGGCCAGAACGAAAATACTGATCAACTATAAAATTTTAATTTAATAGTTATATTCTTTTTACAACAATCCAAAGAAGTCTCTAGGGACAAAATAAAAAATAAGCAAAGATCTAAAATATTTAGAAATTAGAAAATTGCTTTAAAATAACCTTTGCATCAACAAGAAAACAAAGGCAGAAATAATCTAAAAACCAAGGAAACGTACTTCATCAAAACTTGCAAGGTATAGTTCAGTCAACACTCAGATTATAATACATATAATCTGATTATTTCATTACTATTCAATCAGAGAAACAAGAAAAAACCCCAAAAGTATAATGAAAGCATAAAAATAAAAGTTAAATTTAATGAAAGAACATAATGAATGAAAGAAAAATTTTATAAAAGTTAGTTTTATAAAAAAGGAATAATTAAAAATTCCAGACGAGTTGGAGTATGTAAGAAAGGAAGAAATAAAAATAGAAAACACTGAAAATTAGATAGAAATACAAATGTAATATCAATTAAATTTTAAGTGAAAATAATCTGTGCCTATATTGTTATATGAAGTTTTAAATCCCAAGGCAAAAGATGACTTTTGTAATACAATACTTTGCCCAAGAGATGGAAGAAATTGGCAAAAACAAAACAAAGACCCCAAACTATAAAAGACAAGGAAAGTTTGTTGAAGATTTTCATTTAAAAAGGTGACAGCTGGATACTATGGCTCATGCCTGTAATCCCAGCACTTTGGGAGGGTGAGGTGGGAGGATCATTGAGCTCTGGAGTTCAAGATCAGCACTGTCAACATAGCAAGACTCTGTCTCTAACAAATAATAACAAAAAATGTAGCCAGGGATGATGCTGCTTGCCGATAGCCCCAGCTCCCCAGACACTTAAGACTGAGGTGGGACAACTGCTTGAGGCTGTGAGGTCGAGGCTGCAGTGAGCTGTGGTCATGCCACTATGCTCCAGCCTGGGGGACAGAGCAAAACCCTGTCTCAAAAAAAATTAAATTAAATTAAAATTGAAAATAAAAATGTGATAGTTTCACGAATGAGTATTTTCCAAAATGGTTAAATGAATCTTCCCAAAACGGTTAACATTAGTTATTTAAAGTCTTCCAGATAAGAAAGAAAGATCAATAGTTTACAGCAAATTATAATGAACAAAAAAGACAACCATATATCAAAATTAATAGATTACATGCAAATATGCTAAAAAAGAAAAATTTTATTTCCTCTGGGTATTAATAAACTAAATCCATGGGAAAGTAGAGTTCAATAAATTAATTAGTTGCACAAAATTAGAAAATTTAAAAATCTATTCATCAAATAGGAAATCGGTAACACCAAGAAATTAGAGAAAAACCTTCTATCAATGGAATATAGATACAGATAAACATTATACATGATAAGCAAGATTTATCAAAATATATTAAATACTGCCTTAAAAAGTGAAACTCTAAAATCACATCTATTGAAGTCATGCATATATTAGATGTGCTTGCTTTCTTCACAATAATCTAACATTGTGTTATAAGTTCTAGCTATGCAGTCAGATAAGAAAGCAAAATATGTACAAATACCAGAAAAGTAGGTTAAATTTTATTTATTTGTAGATGACATTACCATATGCCTTAAAAAGCAAGAGACTAAAAAGAAAACTTTTCAGCTGATAAAGAGCCTATAATTAAATGGCTATATACAAAACAAAGTTTTAAGATTCTGGTAATAATAATAAATTCTAGATAGAACTAAAAACAAATCTTGAAGATGTTGTTCTAGTACCTAAAAACAGGAGTAAATGGGAGAAGATTTAAACTTTGAAAGGCAGGACTATACTGGGTGAGATCCTTATTTATACAGCTTTTCTACAAAGGGAATGTCATAAATACAGCCCAAAAGAAAGTCAGGGCGCGGCTGAGAAGGTAGAGAGTTTGGGGATGTCAGAGCACACAAAAGTTGAGGAGGGAAATCCTAGAAAGTAAAGAGAACCATAGAAGCGGAAGTCCCCAAATTTGAATTCTTATTTCTTTCAAATCCTTGACAGAGGACACCAAGGCCAAAACAGAAATGTAACCACCCAACTAAAGCTTAAAGGGACATATTCATATATTTAAGATGATTCATGAGAAATGTAACTTGCCACTAGGATAAAAGTTGATTAACTTCAGAGAAACACACCAGCATCCAGAAAGATAACGGAGCATGTTATCCATAATGGAGTATACAAATATAAAAAATTACTAGCCATGTAAAGAAACTGAATATTACATGGTCTAGAGTAAAATCAGTCAACAAGACAAAACTCATAGAAAATCCAGATAGTGAAAATTCAGACAACAATTTCTAAATAACGTGCAGATATGTTAAGTAATCTTCAGGAAAATATATATTTAGAAAAAATAGTTGAAGAGATGGGGAATTTCAGGAGAAATGTAGCAGCTATAAAAATGAACCAAAAAGAAATCCCAGAACTTAAAAATCTTGTGTGTGTGTGTGTGTGTGTGCATCTGTGTGTATTTTTTAAAAATCGCTACATGAGGTTAACAACAGATTGGACAGAATATTAGGAAAAGAACAGTGAGATCAGACAGATAACAATTTACCCAAACCATTACCAGTGAAAAACCACACAGAGCCTTTATAACCTGTAGCACAGTATAAAAAGGTCTAACAGAAGTGTCAGAGTATCGAAAGAAAAGAGACATAATGGGGCAGAAAAAGTATCTGAAAAAACATAATGCTTTAAACGCTGCTGAACTTCACTGAAATCAGCAGCCCACTGACCTAGAAACCTCAGAGGACACCATGAAGAATGAACGTAAAAGTGGTCAGGGTAAAATGACACAGCATACAGGGGAACAACAACTGCTGACTTTTCCTCAGGAAAATAAAAATAAAATAAAAGGTGGAGGCCAGGAGACCATTTACTGACTTCTGTGAAATCTTGAAAAAAAAAAAAAAATCTATCTACTTAGAATTCTAAGTCCAGTGAAAATATATTTAAATTGTGAAGCCACAATAAAGCCATTCTTAGATTAACAAACAAACAAACAAACAAAAAACCACACACTCTTTAAAGAATCTGCTTTCAACACACTGAGAGACGTTAAACGAAGTTCTTTAGGCTCAAATGAAATTATAGAAGTTGGAAATTGATCTATGTGAATAAATTAAAAGCAGAAGAAATGGTATAGATGTGAAAAAATATTTAAAAATTATTTTTCTTAAATTCTATATTCCTTTTGAGACAGAGTCTTGCTCTGTGGCCCAGACTGCAGTGCAGTGGCAGGACCTCGACTCACTGCTACCTCCACCTCCCAGGTTCAAGCAATTCTCCTGCCTCAGCCTCCCAAGTAGCTAGGATTACAGGAATGCACTACCACACCTGGTTAATTTTTGTATCTTAGTAGAGGTGAGGTTTCATCATGTTGGCTAGGCTGGTCTTGAACTTCTGACCTCAAGGGATCAGCCCGCCTCAGTCTCCCAAAGTGCCAGGATTACAGATGTGAGCTACCACCTGGCTCATTTTTCTTAAATTCTTTAATAATTGATTCATTATTCAATTTGAAATATTAGTGACCTATTTGGGGTGTATAATATGTAGCCACAATACCAACATATATAACAATAGCAGAAAAGACAAAAAGAGGTATAAATTGAATTATTTTTAAATTTTTTATATTTAATAAAATTGCAATAATATTAATTCAAAGTGGACTAATAAAAATGCATACTGTAAACTCAAGAACAACCATTTGAAAATTTAAAAAGGGTGTAACAATAAAATCAAAAGGAAATGTAGAATGAAACATCACCCCCATACACAAATAGCTCAAAATAGAAAATGGATAATTAAAAAACTTATAAATGCAAATAGATTAAACAGTACATTTAAATGCAGTGATTCCAAGTCTCAACTATTGCTGTTAAGACACACTTCCAATGCAAAGACACAAAGGATTATAAAAGAATGTGATATATCAATAGTAAATATGAGAAAGCTTGTGTGGCTAGTTTAGACACAAAAAATCTTAAGAAGTATCAGCAGAAAAAAGAACTTATTTCATACTGATGAGAGGGTAAATTATTGAGAAGACATAATAAATCTAAACGTGTAAGCACCAAATAACAGTTTCAAAACGTGAAGCAAAAATGACATACATCTATTTAAAAATTCACAATTTTAAACATATTGGAAACTGCATTTCCAGTTAGAAGTCAGAAAAATTACATTCACAAATAAAGTCCGAAGCAGAATATTCTTTTTCTTTTTAAATATTAATGATCAAGGAAGCAAAGGGTCAGAAGGTCTATAATTTATGTTGAAATGGTACACTCCCTACCTCCAAAAAAGAAGCAAAAAAAAAAATACAGTAAATTATTGATAATTCTTGAATCTAGGTATGGCTGTACATTTGATTATTTCTACTTTAATGTAAGTTTGAAATTTTTCTTAAAACATTTTTTTACAAAATGACAATTTCCATGAATTGAAAGTAAAGTTTATTTGAGCAGGTAAGTATGATACATTTCAACATATTGACAGAACCAAAGCTGTATGACTATAGTTGAGGATTAGATAATTAGTAATAAATGATTTAAGGGGTCTAAAAAATTATCCAAGCTTATGAGAAAATGTAATAAATTCAATTCAGGAAAAAACTGATTATTCATTAACGGTATCAACTTAATGGTATCGACTCATTCCATCAGAATTAAAGTATGTTCATAAAAATATAACTCTAGAAGAATTAATATCCAAATATAAAAATTAAAACTAAAAAAATACATAAAGAACATTTTAATTATGATTTGTTACTATGAGACTTGATTTTTTCAAAAGATAAAAAATTTGTCCTCCTGAAACTAATTTTTTTGTATTCAAAAGAAACTCTGAATAAGTTTTTTGAAACTCACCTAAAGACATATCTTTAATATATAAAATAAACTTTTAATGTCCTTAACAAAAATATAGAATGAAAACTGATATATAAAAAAGTAAACAATTCGACAAAAAATAGGCAAAGTTTATGAATAGAAAAATACACAGAAGTCAGAATAATAAGTAATAAACAAACACAAAAAGATCTTCAACATAGTGAGTGGTTAGAGAATGGTATATATAATGAGAAGGGGTTTTCACTTTTATGTTAGAAGGAGTGTGAATTTCTACAGCCTTTTCTGAGAATTTAATATATGTATAAAGTGTTGGCAATATATGTTCCAGGCATACATTGTTTTATTGCATTTTGGTTGACTTTGCTTCACAAATACTGTGTTTTTGTTTTCTTTAGAAATTGAAGTTTTGTGGCAGCCCTTTGTACAGCAAGTATATCGGCGCCATTTTTCCAACAGCAAGTGCTCACTTTGAGTCCCTATGTTACATTTTGGTAATTTTCAAAATATTTCAAACATTCTCATTATTTTATTATATCTGTTATGGTGATCTATGCTCAGTGATCTTTGATGTTACCATTGTAATTATTTGTGGGTGCCATGAATCACGCCTATATATGATGGTTAACTTAATTGACAAATGTTGCGTGCATTCAGACTGCTCCACCAACTGGCTGTTCCCCCTTCTCCCTCCCTGTCTTTGAACATTCCTGTTCCCTAAAAGTACTAATATGGAAATTAGACCAATTAATAACTCTACAATGTCTTCTAACTGTTCAAGTGAAAGAAAGTCACATGTCCCTCACTTTAAATCAAAAGCTAGAAGTGACTAAACTTAGTAAGGCACATCTAAAGCTGAGATGGGCTGAAGGCAAGGACTCTTGGGCTAAACAGTCAGGTTGTGAATGCAAAGAAAAGTTCTTCAAGGGAATTAAAAAAAGGGCTACTCCAGTGAACACATGAGCACGTAAGTGTTCTTGATGATATGAAGAAAGTGTTAGTAATCTGAATAGAAGATAAACCAGCCACAACATTCCCTTAAGCCAAAAGCTAATACAGAGCAAGGCCCTAACTTTCTCCAATTCTATGAAGCCTAAGAGATGTGAAAATGCTGCAGAAGGAAAGTCTGAAAGTAGCAGAGATTGGTTCGAGAGGTTTAAAGAAAGGAAAAATAGTGTAAGCTGAAGCAGCAAGTGCTGATGTAAACGCTGTCGCAGGTTATTGAGAAGATCCAGCTAAGCTAATAGATGAAGGCGGCTTAACTAAGTAACAGATTTTCAGTATAGACAAAACATCTATTAGAGACATGTAGGACTTGTATATCGACAGAGGAGAAGTTAATGTCTAGCTCTAAAGCTTCAAAGGATGAGCTTACTCTCCTGTCAGGGGCTAATGCAGCTGGTGACATCAGGGAAAAGCCAATGATCATTTACCATTTTGAAAATTCTAGGGTCCGTAAGAATTATGCTAAATCGATTCTGTCTGTGCTCTATAAATGGAACAACAAAGCCTCAATGACAGCACATTTGTTTAGAGCATGATGTACTGAATATTTTAAGCCTAGCATAGAAACCTCCTCATTCCATTGAATGGAATGAAAGGTTCCATTCAAACTGTTACTGCGCACTGACAATGAACCCTCAAGAGCTGTGATGGACATGTACAAGGAGACAACATCCATTCTGTAGCTAATGGATCAAGGTGTAATTCTGACTTTCAAGTCCTATTATTTAAGAAATATGTCTTATAAGAATGTAGCTGTTATAGATAGTGATTTATCTAATGAATGTGGGAAAGGGAAACTGAAACCTTCTGGGAAAGATTCACCATTCAAGATTCCATTGAGAACATTCATGATTCATAGGAGGTAGTCAAAGCTTCAAGACTTCAGTGGAGAAAGATGTGGTAGGAACTAGTAGAGCCTGAAAATGATGACTGATGGAATCATCATGAAACTTGAATGGATAAGGTGCTTCTTACGGATGAGCCAAGAAAGTTTCTTGAGATGAAATCTAATTCTGGTGACGATGCTAGGAACATTGTTGAAATGACAGCAAAGGATTTAGAACATTCCATAAGCTTGCTTGATAAAGCAGAGGCAGGGTTTGAGAAGAATGACTCTAGTGTTAAAAGAAGGTCTGCTGCAGGTGAAATGCTATCAAACAGCGCCGTAAGCTGCAGAGATATTTTCTGTGAAAGAAAGAGTCCATTGATGTGATAAACTTCGCTGCTGTCTTATTTTAAGAAATTGCCACATCCAGGCTGGGCATAGTGGCTCTTTACCATAATCCTAGTTACTCAGGAGGCTGAAGTGGGAGGACTGCTTGATGTCAGGAGTTTGAGACCAGCCTGGGCAACACAGCAATACCCTATCTCTAAAATAAGAAACGAAAAAAATTTAGCTAGATGTGGCGGTATGTGCCTATAGTTCAGCTACTCAGGAGGCTGAGGTGGGAGGATCCCTGGAGCTCAGGAGTTTGAGGCTGCAGCGAGCTATGATCACGCCACTGCACTCCAGCCTTGTTGACAGACTGAATGAGACCCCATCTTTTAAAAAGAAGAAAAGAAACTGCCACATGCATCCCTCCCGTCCTATGATTTGCAACCACCACCCTGGTCAGGAGCCATTCATATTGAGACAAGACCGTCCACCAGTAAAAAAGATCATGATTTGCTGAAGTCTTAGATGATCATTAGCATTTTAAACAATAAAGTATTTTTACATTAAGGTATGCATTTTTTAGACATAATGTTATTGCATACTTAATAGGCTCTACAGTATAACTTTTATATGCACTGGGAAACCAAAAAGTTTCTGTGACTTCGTTTATTATCAAGTTTCTTTTAGAATATCTCTGAGTTATGCCTGAACATATTGTATCACACACACACACACCTCTACCTTTGAAAAATCACAGAAAAACGCATAAGATGACATTACGTGAAACAGGCAGTTGATACTGGAATGCAGAATAATATATTACTTTTTCTTTATATCTTTACATTATTTGAATTATTAAACATGCATTGCCTTCCAATGCATCTTTCAATGCATGTTTGTTTAAATTGCTTTTCAAGTTATCATGTATAAAAAATTATTTAAACATGCATAATTATACAGCATGTACCATACACATATGTACATGAGTACCAAAAGTGATGTTATTTTCAAGTAAATGCTTAAATTTTCTATTTTATAATAATTATTGTAATCATTCTGCTGAAAAGAATATATTCGAGAAACTAGATATTAGTTACATGATTCTTATTTATAACCCCTCAAAAAAAGAAAGCACATGGGTTTCAGGAAACCAAAGGATATTTCCTGAAGGCTATATTTCCCTGATCTTAGAACTGACATAAAAAAATACTGAACAAGCACCTGTTTCTGTAGGTCTTGGAACAAGGACTACACACAACCTATTGGAGATATAAAGACTACAGACCACACTTCTCACTCGGGCCAAAGGAAAAGAACGATATGCTAGAACATCCTAGCGGATGTTCCATGGCTTTTCCCTGATACTAACCCTCTGTATGGTCCTGGGAGAGGCCCTGGCAATGTCCTCAGACTGCCATGTGTGAAAATAAGATTTCTTTGTATTGTTTTCTTAAATAACATTCCCCAAATTGTATCAGTTTCAAGCTCTACAAAATCTGATGTCCAGTGTGAAAGTAAGTGCAATCACAAAGAACTGCTTTTTATCTAAAGGCATCGTTATCATTATACACATAGTATTTATTCTTGAAGAGGTAAACTTTATTAGATATCTATAGCCATTTGTAAAACTAATATTTTGTGTTTGGTGTACCTGAGTGAATAGTGAGTTGTTTCTAAGAACTTTAAAACAGTCTGTCCCAAAGAACAAACGTAGGATCAGTACTTAATGAATCACAGAGGAGATATACTGAACACCTGGACAAAAAGTGTAAATCCAACTTCAGCAAGACTGGCATGGAAGCAGTAAAGAAGTGCTCACTGGCCTAGAGAGAAAGATGTCCTCACTTAAGATGAAGTTGGTCAGACATGCAAACAGGAACAGGAAAGCCACAGCAATAAAAGCTAGTGTTAACACTACAAACTGTCAAGGGGAGACGATGGCAGATTAGCCAATGAACTTAGATCTCATATGCAGATGGGTGAACAGGTTCATAATGAACATACCTGACATATTTCTGAATATACTAAGCAAGACACCCATCCTCAGAAACAAAAGGGCATCAGACTAATTTAGCTTGATTCCATTAGGACATGTAATTTAATCCTCCTTGTTCTAATTCCATGTTCACCAAATAAACTTTTTATTGCTACTTGGCTTCCTAAATGATTCTGACCCCATGGGATACCAATATTCTGATCCTTGTGACTGCATCATACACTTGCAGATCAATAAAAGGGGAGTCCAGTTTCTACATCAATCACATTAGCTTGCTTAATAGGATTGGATTCTGAAACAGGAATCCAATTTGATTTGCTCTTGAGTCACTGAGGCCAATGGCCAGACCCTGAATGGGGATCAATGCAAGAAGGGACCTCTTGGGGAAACATCACACCAGCCTTTCCTTTTCAAGGTGCCAGTCCCTGTGTGACTAGTTGAATTTCCAATCTGTATTTTAATTATCTTCACTAGACATTGTCAGCAACTCTGTCAAACAACAAAATGTCTAAAGCAAATATAAACAAGATGTACATAAAATGAAAAACATGTAAATCTTTTACATTCCTTTTTTCAAACATAAACGTATGCCACATTATATTTCTTAAGTATCAGTTTATTCCAGATAACACTTTCTGAGCTTCTAACCTTTTTAAAATTATTTTTACCTATGTGATTGATTATCAAGGTTTAGCGATCCGTTCTGGTACATCTCCTCCAACTCTTTCCTGTTTCCAAAGTATAAAGCAAGGTCTGTGGCAAAGATGGCTTTGCGGATGATCTCAAGCACCTGCTCATATTCACTGGAGCTCAGGGTGGAGAAGATATTGTGCCCTTCCAACTATGGAAAAAATACAAATAAAAACCACCAATAACAAGCACAAGCTCTAATCCTATGACATCTTCAGTTATTTGAAACAATATAGTCAGTCAATGACATTTGGCACACTAATGAAAGGTTTGAGGGAAACAAAACAATAGTTGGAAATGACTAACGAAATAGTATTTTGGCTACAGAAACAATAAAGTTACCACTTTAAGCAACTATTTGAACTACAATCATATCATTTACTACCACAAAACCCCAGTGATTTAAATATACCTAGTTCTTACATATTTCTAATAAAGAACTTGAAAATGTAAAATATTTAAGTTAAAGACTTTTCCTCTTAAGCTAATTAAAAACTTCAGTAATTTTTGTATTATACTAGAATCTTAATGGGCTTAAAAAGCCATCTATATCTTTGTCCGCTTCAGGTTGTAACATATCAAAGCATGCCTAATGAATAGTAATATATTTCTCTGTATCCTACAAGAAAATGTCCTACAACTTCAATATAACGTGTATTCAAACACATCAAAAACTCTAAGGGCAAAAATACCTTTCCATAAAACACAAATTACTGAAGATGCAACAACTCTAGGATCGTCTTCTATTCTCAAGGGAGGTGCAAATGGCAGATCATTACCCGAAACAAGACCAGAACATTGGTAATCTGGATTCTATTGGCTCAGCATATTCTTCTGTGTATTAATCTTTTAAAAATTTTATAATAATTTCTTCCTCTGAAGATTTTAAGGTTTTGATTTGTAATTGAGAAAAAAAAAGCTTTTGTTGAAACTAAAAAGTTTGAGATAATTAAGATGCAATCAATTTGTAGATTAATCAATCACTTGATATTTCATTATTAGTCAATATAGTATTACTCTAAGTTGATTTTTAATTTCACTTTTCTTAATATACATTTCTTGACTTAAAATGCAGTAAAAACTTAAAATGATTGAAGTATATTTCTTTACAAAATTAGACATCTCACTAAGACACTGTTTCGTCATATTCTTAAATGAAACTGTACATGCACCATTTGTTTTCAATTACTAGAATAGTCCTATATTATTTGCTCTTAAAGTCTTAGAAGTATTTGAATTATCGTGTGATAAATGCAACAAATGGACTCAGTTCTAGTTATTTTCCTGGCAATAACAGTAGTAAGGCCTTACAATTGTAGGAAGTTCTACAGCTTATAAAGCACTTTCAAACACATGCCTTCACTTTCAAATTATAACACTTATATTAGTTCAGAGTTCCCACATGGACTGTGCATGAGACGCTATGAGTTGAGCCATTTGAGCGCAGGCTGGTTAGTGACTGATGGGGACAACAGGAGGGGAGTCAAGCTTTGGGCTGGTGGCTGAACCCAATTATCATCCAACCTCAACTCTCCTCATTTTTGTTGTAGAAAGTCGGAAGAAGGAAATATTTACTCTGATTCATGCTGTGGTATCTGCTTTCCTTTGATGTGACCATCACCTCTCCATCAACACTTAATGCCTGTGACCTGTATTTCCCACTTCATGTTTCAGTATGTCTGGCTGGTGCTGATGTATATATCTGCTTTCTGCAGGTCACGTGAAGGGAATCACAGCTGATACATTTTTATGCTTTGTATTTGCATGCTCCACCCTCTTTATCACCAATAATTACCACCATAACCTGTTAAATTATAGTACATAAAAATTTGAGTCTGCTGTTGAATGTTTTAAAATAATTTCTAAAATAAGGACCCCTTAGCCTAGGCTCTATAAATTCTGTTGGGGACAAAAGAGTTATAAGCTCACTGTAATTCTACATAATACACTCAGTGTGTCATCTATAAGCTCGTGTTTTTATCAGACTCCCAAAAGTGTCGACTGACCCAAAACTACGATTCATTTTAAATAATTTATGCTATTTCAGAGTCATTACTTTTCAGTATTAAAGGAAACTAGGTGAAAAAGCTCAGTAGAGGGCTTTTATAATAAAAAGGCTTAACTCATTTGCTGTCTCCTTCAATATTTTACAAGAGTAAAGGGAACGAATGAATAAACAAAAAATAAATGTCTCCCTTTTCTTTCAGAGAATCTAGCATTTGCTGCTACCCAAACTAAAGAAAATAAGGCAGGGAGATACAAGCAATGAAGCATAGCAGATAAACAGTATCTTCTTTAAACCTCCAATCTCACATTCGTTAACACATAATAAAGCCTTATAATACAATGTAATACTCTTATACACCAATAGATAATTTTATTATAGTTAAGTAGTTTGAAGTCTATGTTAATTCAAGCTAGCTGATTCCATTTTGCATGCATCAAACATGGAATAGTGAACTTTTTATACCCAGGAATGTTTTTAAAACTTAACAGGGGTGAACCGCATGTAATTCTCACCTCTGTGAAAGCACACAGGTAGGCTCTGGTTGTAAATGCTGTGGCTGAGATCTGACGTTAGAGAATGGAAACAATGTCGAAATTGGTGCCAATACTTAAAGATGACCCAGGGACTCCCTTAAATAGATGACAGTCAAAATCCCTTCCAGCCCTGAATTATGAGGATCCTAAAGGATCTCTGAGTATTCTATCCACTGCTGGGGCATTAGGGAGCCACTGCTTTCTTGCCACAGCTGTCTTTCCCATCACAATGAAGAACATACAATATGCCTTCCTTTTTTTGGCAGATATTTAATCTGTAGTGCTCCATTTTGTGTAAGGACATTAGTAGTTTGGTAATTACTATATCCAAAGTTCCAAACAGTATAAGTTTCATTTTTTAAGGAGCTGACAGTTTAGTGGAAGACATCTGGGCATAAAAGCATGTAATTAAAATAGAGTGGAATGCTCTCTATGGCTGAGCCAAATACATTACTATGGAAGAAGTCCTTTATTTACATGGAAGTCTTTTCCTTGGTGAGGATGTGAATTCCGAAAGACGAGTAGAGGTAGGAGGGGCAGCATGTGACGTGGAGCAGCTGAGATCACAGAAATAGTGATATTTGGTAGGAACTATAGAAAGTCCATACAGCTAAGCAAATTGAGTAGGGAAATAGGGAGTAATAACTTCAAATCGTTTTTTAATGGCTTGATTATGGAATTGAAATATCATCTTGAAGGTAATTATGAGCTGTTGATAATTTTAAGTTAGGTGGCGATATGATGAGATTTGTGTCTCAGAACTATCATTCTAGCAACAATGTAGACCGGAGGTAGGCCAGAACCAAGGCAGGAAGACTGACAGATCTTTCTCAGGCACTTTAAAACATATTATTATTAATCACAAAGAATGCCTCAAAAAGTCCTATGATGCTAGGCTCTATTAAGGAGATTCTTATGGAAAGACCCTGAAGCTCAAATTTCTATGCCTGCATGACAAGAAGTCCAGGCCTTGATCTTCAGCAATCCCGTTCCACCGTGTCAAGCACTGCTATAGGAAACCAGAGGTATGGGATGAATCATTTAGGTGCTTTAGGAAAAATAAGTCAATGAGGCAACTAAGCGCATCAAGCACTCATGATGGCAATGCCTTTAAAATACATAGAATACTGATTCTGAAATTTAATTACCTAGTACAGAAAACCACCTATTAGGAAGCATTACAGTATGGTAATTAAGAGCACAGATTTTGGAGTCCAATAATTTTAGTTTTTAATGTCATTCTGTATTAGTTATGTGACAAATAGATTACTTAAACTCTTTGATGCATATTACTCTCATCTGTAAAATGAAAATAATAATACCTATCTAATGGGGATATAATAAAAATAAGCTGTATTAAAATATGTGCAAAATACTTGAGTTTCTGGTTCATTGTAAGCACCCAATATATGATAAAATGATGACTATTATAACAATGATGACTGATGATGATCAAATCTACCAGTGTAACTTCCACAGTCAGAATTAAGGGAAAGAGAGATGAACAAATATATGCCTAGAAATGAATTTGATAGCCAAATACCTTTTCCATTCAGAATATATCTGTAGAAAAGGACAGATTTAAACTAGCCACTATGTCATATATTTTAGATTATTAGCACAGGGAGTGTTGAATATAAGTTCAATAATTTTGCTGTAATACATAACAGTAAATTATATGTAGTTCAGACGAATTGGAAGAACTCTCTAGCTGAGTCACAGAAATAGCACTGCTATACAGACTAGTAAGAAGCCATGGGATCCCAAAATGTGGGTATAAATAGATAGTTTTCAGAAATATGACCATATTTCAAAAGCAACAGATATTCATATCATGAAAGTACATATTGTTCTGTCTTATTTTAGTGACTGGAAGTTGGAGTTTTTAACTGTTACCCAAGGATATCATCTTAATTCGTCAAGCTTGTAGGTGTCTTCTGATGAAATATAAAATCCGCAGGACTTAATGGTAATGGGATGGAAGAATGGGAAGATAAGGCTAAAGAAGGGGAAAATGATGACTCTGAGGTCATCAGCCTGCATTCCTGGGTCAATGAGGTTGCCATCACAGAGATATAAAATACAGAAGGGACCTACATAAGTATAACACCAAGCACAATTCGGGCCATGTGGAATACAGAGTTCAAGCGCTTGGGCAGAAGTCCGACTGAGCACCAGGCGGAATCACACGGGTCTGAGAGTCCTCAGGGTACCACTGTCAGTTAGAGCCACAGGTGTGCCAGGTGGTGAGCCAATGAGAACACTGTAAGGGCGGAAGTCAGGGGACTCAGGCCCTCCTCACTCTAGACTGTGAGTTCCAGAGGACAGGGATTTATGTTTGTTCTGTTTATCACTGTACTCCCAGTGCCTCAAACAGGTGTTGGCAAATAGAAGGTGCTCAATAAATATGTTTGTTATTAAATTGAATTTTAGGGACCAGTTAGATGAATCTGGAAAAACACTCAGAGAAGTATCATGGGGATAACTGCAAAATCAGCCAAGAGTACAGACGTTTCCAGAAAAGGAAGATATTCTTCTGACTATTCCTGCCCATATAGATGGGGTTGTCTGTTTATGACCCCAACATTATTTCTCCCTGGGAATAGCTCAAATGTAAGGGTTTTTGTCAATCAAATATATACATTTGTTTTTTCAAACTCGTAGTGCTTTTCATCTGAATTTGCAGCAATCCCTAGTTCTTATTCCCAGCTTCTGTTTTTGCAGTGTACCTAGTACCTTATCTTCTCTAAGCAGGAGAACAAATTTGTTATTACTACTTTACCAATGTCTGAAATTCCAGCTCTAATATCTGTACCTGTTCTCCCACGCCTTTTTAAATGCCAACAGCTTACCTGTCTCACTTAACTTATTGCCATGAGTTCTTGTTACTAGTTCTGATCATGTTTAGGAGCACTGCATTACATAATCTGCAATCTCCACCTTGCTGAGGGTTTGCCAAAATGGAGGCAAATCACCCTAAACATCCATTCTTGATGGCAGCAACTGGGCCAAGTCTACTTAGGGCTTGGGTGGACCTGGAGCTTCCCCATTCCCACCTGCCTTCATGTGACTGCCATATTACAGGGTTTATTTTTTATTCTACTCAGTGTCAATAAAGTTTGCAATCCTGACCTACTTCAAAACGAATCCTATTATATTTAAAATAGGCTTTCTAAAGAAACTCTATATTGGCTATTAAAATTCAGTTGTGATTAAACTGCTAGCAATGTTGTATTGTCAAATGCACAAATTCATTTAGAACATGGGATGCTAATTCGGTGACTCCTAATTATTTCTAAGTGAAGTCATCCTGATGTTGTTTCTGGCATTCTTCTTATGCAAATGAATAGTCTCAAATGATGAGTGAGGTCAAAGTAGACATAAGCTGTCATGAAGTTTCAGAATGTTCATCTATTTACAAAAAGCATGTTTTACATGTATGTATAAACATGTACACATACATAGACGCACACACACATTTTATCCTGTTTAAATTTCCATGTATGCTTGTTTCATGCATGTATGTATCTATCTTTCCAAACACATGTCATTTAAAAGAGCTGGTACAAAGCAAATGACAGAAATGGTGACTACATGTTGCTTTCAGAACTGAGCTGGCCCATGAGCAAGCTCAACATCTGCTACCTACTGGGGATGGCTTGAAAATGACTAAACTAGCTCCGTATCTAAAACACTGTTCACTTTTACCCAGCAGGTAATTAGAAGAGCACACGCAATAGAGGAAGGTGATCATTTACCTGCGCAGGCCTGAGGAAATGAGACCTGGACAGGTAAGTTTCTGAGTTTTAAAAAGGACTGAGCACGCAGCACTGCCAATCACATGGACAGTTAAATGAGGAGGCACTAATAGAAGCCTTTGGGAAACTGACGGGAGAAAAAAATCCTGGCGTTTAGAGGAGGCCCAGCCTGTTCAACAGAGAAAAACTGCACCAAGTGGCAAAGTGTTTCTGCTTTGCAACCTGCCTGTGGCCAATTACTGGTAGAGTCGCTGTTGGCATTTTGCTGTGACATCCTGAAAACTCAAAACCCTTTCCCTTAGACACAACATCAGAAGACCTAACAACAATTTCTCTTCCTACTTAGAGATGCTGACAGTGAAAGGAACACACAGGGTCCACTATCTTAAGCCGCACACAGATTATATTTTCAAAAATTGTTTGTGATAGGAATCAAATCATTATGATGTAACAGCTACCTTTTAAAGGTGAGTTTGAGAAAAACCATTTAAGAAACAAGGAGCATATATATCATATTGAAGTGATATCTGGGATTGTCTATACCAATTACCAAGAACATCTTAAAAGCAACAAAGTAGAAAAACAGACAATGTAAAAAAAAAAAAAAATAAGAAGGCTACATACAATGCACTTAAAACCTTAAATTTATCTAACTGTAAAGATTTACTGTTTAATACATTCTGGTTCAAGGATAAGTTAATCTATAAAATTAATTGATTTAAACTATGTAAAATAAGTATTGCTTTAGGATTATATGTACTTATTGATATAGTATCAATACACAGCCTTGAGCTGTGTCCTGCCTCTGGTCTCAGGAGGAACCAGCTACCACCAATAACCCAGTGCCCTGAGAGTATGGAAAACACAATACTTATGCTAGGGGAAGCTGCCAGGGGCTGGGGCCAAAGGCAGACTGCTGAGAACTCCCACAGCCACAGAGAAAACCAGCCGCTGTCCTTTGAAAAGGCAGCCGGGCTTTGGGAGACCCTGCCCAGATCGCTCCAGCAAGGGCCAGTGTGAGGGGCTCTGTGTGGAGATGTCAGTTGC
>NW_022437010.1:11350825-11454469 GCF_009761245.1 Sapajus apella | reverse complement strand
CCCTAAATGTAAATGGACTAAATGCCCCAATCAAAAGACACAGACTGGCAAATAGGATAAAAAGACAAAACCAATCGGTGTGCTGTATCCAGGAAACCCATCTCACATGCAAGGATACACGAAGGCTCAAAATAAAGGGATGGAGGAAGATTTACCAAGCAAATGGAGAGCAAAAAAAAAGCAGGAGTTGCAATTCTCATCTCTGATAAATTAGACTTTAAAGCAACAAAGATCATAAGAGACAAAGAGGGACATTACATAATGGTAAAAGGATCAATGCAACAAGAAGATCTAACGATCCTAAATATATATGCACCCAATACAGGAGCACCCAGATACATAAGGCAAGTTCTTAATGACTTACAAAGAGACATAGACTCATACACAATAATAGTGGGAGACTTTAACACCCCATTGTCAACATTAGACAGATCAACCAGACAGAAAATTAACAAGGATATCCAGGACTTGAACTCAGACCTGGAACAAGCAAACATAATAGACATTTACAGAACTCTCCACCCCAAAGCCACAGAATATACATTCTTCTCAGCACCACATCACACCTACTCTAAAATTGACCACATAATTGGGAGTAAATCACTCCTCAGCAAATGCAAAAGAATGGAAATCGTAACAAACAGTCTCTCAGTCCACAGTGCAATCAAATTAGAACTCAGAATTCAAAAACTAACTCAGAACCGCACAGCTTCATGGAAACTGAACAACTTGCTCTTGAATGTTGACTGGATAAACAATGAAATGAAGGCAGAAATAAAGATGTTCTTCGAAACCAACGAGAATGAAGACACAACATACCAGAATCTCTGGGACACATTTAAAGCAGCCTCTAGAGGAAAATATATAGCAATAAGTGCCCACATGAGAAGCAAGGAGAGATCAAAAATTGACACCCTATCGTCAAAACTGAAAGAGTTAGAGGAGCAAGATCAAAAAAACTCAAAGTCTAGCAGAAGACAAGAAATAGCTAAGATCGGAGCAGAACTGAAGGAGATAGAGACACAAAAAACCCTTCAAAAAATCAATAAATCCAGGAGCTGGTTTTTTGAAAAGATCAACAAAATAGACAGACCACTAGCCAGATTATTAAAAAAAAAAGAGAGAGAATAACCAAATTGATGCAATAAAAAATGATAAAGGGGATATCACCACAGATTCCACAGAAATTCAAACCATCATCAGAGATTATTACAAACAACTCTATGCACACAAACTAATAAACCTGGAAGAAATGGATAAATTCCTGGACACTTGCCTCCTGCCAAGCCTAAACCAGGAAGAAGCTGAAACCCTGAACAGACCCATAACAAAGTCTGAAGTTGAGGCAGCAATTAAGAGCTTACCACCAAAAAAAAGCCCAGGTCCAGATGGGTTCACAGCTGAATTCTACCAGACATACAAAGAGGAGCTGGTACCATTTCTTCCGAAAATATTCCAAACAATAGAAAAAGAGGGAATTCTTCCCAAATCATTTTATGACACTAACATCATCCTGATTCCAAAACCCGGCAGAGACTCAAAAGGAAAGAAAACTTCAGGCCAATATCCATGATGAACATAGATGCAAAAATCTTCAATAAAATACTGACAAGCCGATTGCAACAGCACATCAAAAACCTTATGCACCATGATCAAGTAGGCTTCATCCCGGGGATGCAAGGCTGGTTCAACCTACGCAAGTCTATAAACGTAATTCACCACATAAACAGAACCAAAGACAAAAACCACATGATTATCTCAATTGATGCAGAGAAGGCCTTTAACAAAATTCAACAGCCCTTTATGCTAAAAACACTCAATAAGCTAGGTATCGATGGAACATATCTCAAAATAATAAAAGCTATTTATGACAAACCAACAGCCAATATCATACTGAATGGGCAAAAACTGGAAGCATTCCCCTTGAAATGTGGCAGCAGGCAAGGATGCCCGCTCTCACCACTGCTATCCAATATAGTATTAGAAGTTCTAGCCAGAGCAATCAGGCAAGAAAAAGAAATAAAGGGTATTGAAATAGGAAAGGAGGAAGTCAAATTGTCTCTATTTGCAGACGACATGATTGTATATCTAGAAGACTCCATCGTCTCAGCCCCAAACCTCCTGAAACTGATAAGCAAGTTCAGCAAAGTCTCAGGATACAAAATCAATGTGCAAAAATCACATGCATTCCTATACACCAATAACAGACTTAAAGAGAGCCAAATCAAGAGCAAACTTCCATTCACAATTGCCACAAAGAGAATAAAATACCTAGGAATACAACTAACAAGGAATGTAAAGGACCTCTTCAAGGAGAACTACAAGCCACTGCTCAACAAAATAAGAGAGGACACAAACAGATGGAGAAACATTCCATGTTCAGGGTTAGGAAGAATCAATATCGTGAAAATGGCCATACTGCCCAAAGTAATTTACAGATTCAATGCTATCCCCATCAAGCTACCAATGACCTTCTTCACAGAACTGGAAAAAACCACCTTAAACTTCATATGGAACCAAAAGAGAGACCGCATAGCCAAGTCAATTCTAAGCAAAAAGAACAAAGCTGGGGGCATCACACTACCAGACTTCAAACTATACTACAAGGCCACAGTAATCAAAACAGCATGGTACTGGTACCAATACAGTGATATAGACAATTGGAACAGAACAGAGGTCTCGGAGGAAACACAACATATCTACAACCATCTGATCTTTGACAAACCATACAAAAACAAGCAATGGGGAAAGGATTCCCTGTTCAATAAATGGTGCTGGGAAAGCTGTCTAGCCATGTGCAGAAAGCAGAAACTGGACCCCTTCCTGACACCTTACACTGAAATTAACTCCAGATGGATTAAAGACTTAAACATAAGACCTAACACCATAAAAACCCTAGAAGAAAATCTAGGCAAAACCATTCAGGACGTAGGTGTAGGCAAGGACTTCATGACCAAAACACCAAAAGCATTGACAACAAAAGCCAAAATAGACAAATGGGACCTAATCAAACTCCACAGCTTCTGCACAGCAAAAGAAACCATCATTAGAGTGAATCGGCAACCAACAGATTGGGAAAAAATTTTTGCAGTTTACCCATCTGACAAAGGGCTGATATCCAAAATTTACAAAGAACTAAAGCAGATTTACAAGAAAAAAACTAACAAGCCCATTCAAAAGTGGGCAAAGGATATGAACAGACACTTTACAAAAGAAGACATACGTGAGGCCAACAAACATATGAAAAAATGCTCATCATCACTGGTCATCAGAGAAATGCAAATCAAAACTACATTGAGATACCATCTCACGCCAGTTAGAATGGCGATCATTAAAAAATCTGGAGACAACAGATGCTGGAGAGGATGTGGAGAAATAGGAACACTTTTACACTGTTGGTGGGAGTGTAAATTAGTTCAACCATTATGGAAGACAGTGTGGCGATCCCTCAAGGACCTAGAAATAGAAATTCCATTTGACCCAGCTATCCCATTACTGGGTATATATCCAAAGGATTACAAATCGTTCTACTATAAGCACACGTGTACACAAATGTTCATTGCAGCACTGTTTACAATAGCAAAGACCTGGAACCAACCCAAATGCCCATCGACGATAAACTGGATAGGGAAAATGTGGCACATATACACCATGGAATATTATGCAGCCATCAAAAACGATGAGTTTGTGTCCTTTGTAGGGACATGGATGAACCTGGAAACCATCATTCTCAGCAAACTGACAGGAGAGCAGAAGATCAAACACCGCATGTTCTCACTCATAGGCGGGTGTTGAACAATGAGAACACATGGACACAGGGAGGGGAGCACTGCACACTGGGGTCAGTTGGGGGGAAATAGGGGAGGGACGGTGGGGGGTGGGAATCTGGGGAGAGATAGCAAGGGGAGAAATGCCAGATGTAGGTGATGGGGAGGAAGGCAGCAAATCACACTGCCACGTGTGTACCAATGCAACAATTTTGCATGTTCTTCACATGTACCCCAAAACCTAAAATGCAGTAAAATAAATGGAAAAAAAAAAGAATTAGCGTAAGGTCTCGCCTAAAATGCAGGAGAAATCCATATTTCAAATGGCTCTGCTGTGTGTTCATTTACCTTAGAATGTTGCATCTGTATTTAGTTTCAGTGAGTTAGTAACACATTCTTCTAAAAGCTGCGTTTGGGTATATTGAGTGAATGGGAGTATAGGGTCTAATGTGAAATGTCTGCCTCTAAAACAAAAGCGGGGTTATCAAGCAGAATGATTGCCAATGTGTATATTCAACTTACAGAGCTAAAGTGATGTGTTAATGTGGTATTTCAGAAACCCTTTCCTTGGAGAAAATGCAAAGAAATACACCCTGCCACGTACCGGTATACAAGAATTAGTGGTAAGATCGCGTCTAAAACACAGGAGAAACATAGATTTCAAACTTCTCTGCGGTGTGTTCATTCACCTTTGGATGTTGCATCGATGTTTAGATTCACGGAGTTAGAAACACGTTTCTTCTAAAAGCAGCGTTTGGATATTCCTGAGCAAATGGGAGCATAGGGTGTAATGATAATATCTGGCTCAAAATAAAAACGGAGCCATCTCAAGGAAGATTTTCAAAGTGTATATTCAGTGTACAGAGTTAAACTGATGTGTGAACGTAGCAGTTCAGAAACCCATTCTTTGTTTAATGTAGAAACAGATAGTTCCCGCCATATACATATATTTAAGAATTAGCGGTAAGATCGCGTATAAAACACAGGAGATACGTATATTTCACACTGCTCTGCTGTGTGTTTGCTCACCTTAGGAAGTTGCATCTATATTTGGATTCAGCGAGTAAGTAACACGTTTCTTCTAAAAATGCGTTTGGATATTCCTGAGTGAAAGGGAGTGTAGGGTGTAATGAGAAATATCTTGCTCTAAAAAAAAAAACGAGCTATCTAGCAGAATGTTTGTGAAGGTGTATATTCAACGTACAGAGTTAAAGTGATGTGTGAATGTAGCAGTTCAGAAACCCTTACTTTGTTGCATCTAGAAACAGATATTCCAGCATACACAGGTATATAAAAATTAGCAGAAAATCACGTCTAAAAGAGAAGAGAAACGTATATTACAAACTGCTCTGGTGTGTGTTCGTTCACCTTAGGAAGATTCATCTATGTTTAGATTCAGCGAGTTAGAAACACGTTTCTTCTAAAAGCTCCATTTGGATATTCCTTAGTGAATGGGAGTATTGTGTGTAATGAGAAATATCTGGCTTAAAACAAATACTGAGCTATCTAGCGGAATGATTTTCAAGGTGTATATTCAACTTACAGAGCTACACTGATGTATTAGTGTAGCAGTTCAGAAACCCTTTCGTTGTTGAATCTAGAAACAGATATTTCCAGCCATATACAGGTATATAAGAGCTAGTGGTAAGATCGTGTCTAAATCACAGGAGAAACGTATGTTTCAAAATCTGCTGTGTGTTGGTTCACCTTAGGAAGTTGCATCTATGTTTAGATTCAGCGAGTTACAAACACGTTTCTTCTAAAAGCTGCGTTTTGATATTCCAGAGTGAATGGGAGTATAGGGTGTAATGAGAATATCTGGCTCTAAAACTAAAACGGAGCTATCCAGCAGAATGATTGTCAAGGTGTATATTCAACTTATAGAGTTAATCTGTTGTGTGAATGTAGCAGTTCAGATACCCTTTCTGTGGAGAATCTAGAAACAGATATTTCCAGCCATATACAGGTATATAAGAATTACAGGAAAGATCGCATCTAAAACAGAGGAGAAGCATATATTTCGAATTGCTCTGCTATGTGTTCATTCACCATACTAAGATTCATCTGTGTTTGGATTCAGTGAGTTAGAATCATGTTTCTTCTAAAAGCTGTGTTTGAATATATTGAGTGAATAGGAGTATAGGGTGTAATGGGAAATGTCCGATTCTAAAACAAAAACGGAGCTATCGAGCAGAATGATTGTCAACGTGTATATTCAACTTACAGAGCTAAAGTGACGTGTTAATCTGGTAGCTCAGAAACGCTTTCCTTGGAGAATCTAGAAAGAAATATTTCCAGCCACATACAGATATACAAGAATTAGTGGTAAGATCGCGTCTAAAACACAGGAGAAACTTATATTTCAAATTGCTCTACTGTGTGTTCGTTCACCTAAGGAAGTGGTATCTTTATTTAGATTCAGCGAGCTAGAAACAAGTTTCTTCTAAAAGCTGCATTTGGATATTTGTGCGTGAAAGGGAGTATAGGGTGTAATGAGAAATATCTGGCTCTAAAACAAAAACGGATCTATGTAGCCGAATGATTATCAACGTATATATTCAACTTACAGATTTAAACTGATGTATCAATGTAGCAGTTCAGAAACCTTTTCTTTGTTGAATGTAGAAACAGATATTTCCAGCCATATACAGGTATGTAACAATTAGTGGTAAGACCACGTCTGAAATACAGGAGCAACGTATATTTCAAACTGCTCTGCTGTGTGCTCGTTCACCTTAGGTAGTTGCATCCATGTTTAGATTCAGCGAGTTAGAAACACGTTTCTTCTAAAAGCTGCGTTTGGATATTCCTGAGTGAATAGGAATATAACGTGTAATGAGAAATATCTGGCTGTAAAACACAAACGGAGGATAGAGCAGAATGATTGTCAAGGTGTATATTCAATTTAAAGAGTTAAACTGATGTGTGAATGTAGCAGTTCAGAAACCATTTCTCTGTTGAATCTAGAAACAGATATTGCAGCCATATACAGGAAAATAAGGATTACCATTAAAATCGGCTCTAAAACACAGGAGAAACGTATATTTCAAACTGCTCTGCTGTGTGTTCATTCACCTTAGGAAGTGGCGTCTATGTTTAGATTCGGTGAGTTGGAAACACTGTGTTTTCGTCTAAACCCTGCGTTTGGATATTCATGAGTGAATGGGAATAGAGGGTGTAATGAGAAATATCTGGCTCTGAAACAAAACAGAGCTATCTAGCAGAATGATCGTCAAGGTGTGTATTCAACTTACAGAGGTAAGCTGATGTGTTAATGTAGCAGTTCAGAAACCCTTTGATTGTTTAATCCAGAAACAGATATTTCCAGCCATATACTGGTATGTAAAAATTAGCAGTAAGATCGCGTCTAAAACACAGGAGAAACATATGTTTCAAACTGTTCTGCTGTGTGTTCGTTCACCTTAGGAAGTTGCATCTATGTTTTGATTCAGCGAGTTAGAAACACGTTTCTTCTAAAAGCTGAGTTTGGATATTCGTGATTGAATAGGAGTATGGGGTATAATGAGAAATATCTGGCTCTAAATAAAAACGGAGGTATCTAGCAAAATGATTGTCAAGATATATGTTCAACTTACAGAGTTAAACTGATGTGTGGATGTAGCAGTTCAGAAACCCTTTCTTTGTGTTATCTAGAAACAGATATTTCCAGACATATACAAGTATGTAAGAATTAGCGGTAAGATCGCGTCTGAAACACAGGAGAAACATATCTTTCAAACTGATCTGCTCTGTGTTCGTTCATCTTAGGAAGTTGCATCTATATTTAGATTCAGCGAGTTAGAAACACGTTTCTTCAAAAAGCTGCGTTTGGATATTCCTTAGTGAATGGGAGTGTAGGTTGTAATGATAAATATCTGGTTCCAAAACAAAACGGAATTATCGAGCGGAACTATTGTCAAGGTGTATATTAAACTTACAGAGGTAAACTGATGTTGTAATGTAGCAGTTCAGAAACCCTTTCTTTGGAGAATCTAGAAACAGACATATCCAGCCATAGGCAGGTATATAAGAATTAGCTGTAAGATCGCGTCCAAAACACAGGAGAATCGTACATTTCAAACTGCTCTGCTCTGTGTTCATTCACCTTAGGATGTAGCATCTATGTTTACATTTAGCCAGTTAGAAACAGGTTTCCTCTAAAAGCTACGTTTGGATATATTGAGTGAATGGGAGTATAGGGTGTAATGAGAAATGTCTGGCTCTAAAAGAAAAATGTAACAATTGAGCAGAATGATTGTCAACGTATGCATTGAACTTACAGATCTAAAGTGATTGCTAATGTTGTAGTTCAGATACCCTTTCCTTGGAGTATCTAGGAAGAGATATTTCCAGCCATACAAAGGTATAGAAGAAGTAGCAGTAATTTTGCGTCTGAAAAAAAGGAGAAACGTAGATTTTAAACTGCACTGCTGTGTGTTCATTCACCTTAGGAAGTTGCATCTATGTTTATATTCAGCGAGTTAGAAACACGTTTCTTCTAAAAGCAGCGTTTGGTTATTCCTGAGTGAATAGGAGTATAGGGTGTAAAGAGAAACATCTGGCTCTAAAACAAGAACGAAGCTATCGAGCAGAATGATTGTCCACGTGTATACTCAACTTACAGAGTTAAGCTGATGTGTTGATGTATCAGTTCAGAAACCGTTTCTTTGTTGAATTTAGAAACAGACACTTCCAGCCATATACAGGTATATAAGAATTAGCGGTAAGATAGTGTCTAAAACACATGAGGAACGTATATTTCATACTGCTCTGCTGTGTGTTCGCTGAAATTAGGAAGTTGCATCTATGTTTAGATTCAGCTAGTTGGAAGCACGTTTCTTCTAAAAGCTGCGTTTGGATATAGTGAGTGAATGGGATTATAGGCTGTAAAGAGAAATATCTGGCTGTAAAACAAAAATGGAGCTATTGACCAGAATGATTGTCAAGGTGTATATTCAACTTGCAGAGTTAAACTGATGTGTAAATGTGGCTGTTCAGAAACCCTTTCCTTGGAGAATCTAGAAATAGATATTTTAGGTCATATACAGGTATATAAGAATTAGCGGTAAGATCGAGTCTAAAACACAGGAGAAACGTATATTTGAAACACTCTGCTGTGTGATCCTTCACCTTAGGAAGTTGCATCTGTGTTTAGATTCACTGAATTAGAAACACGTTTCTTCTAAAAGCTGTGTTTGCATATTCCTTAGTCAATGGGATTATAGGGAGTAGTGATAAATATCTGGTTCTAAAACAAAAGCGGAGCTATCGAGCAGAATGATTGTCAAGGTGTATAGTCAACTTACAGAGTTAAACTGATGTGTGAATGTAGCAGTTCAGAAACCCTTCCTTTTTTGAATCTAAAAACAGATATTTCCAGCCATATAGAGCTATGTAAGAATTAGTGGTAAGATCCCGTATGAAACACAGTAGAAACGTATTTGAAACTGCCCTGCCGTGTGTTCGTTCACCTTAGGAAGTTGCATGTATGTTTAGATTCAGCGAGTTAGAAACGCGATTCTTCTAAAAGGTGCATTTTGACATTCCTTAGTGAATGGGAGTATAGGGTGTAATGAGAAATATCTGGCTCTAAAACACCAACGCAGCTATCTAGCGGAATGATTGTGAAGGTGTATATTCAACATACAGAGTTAAGCTGACGTTTGAATGTAGCAGTTCAGAAGCCCTTTATTTGGAGAATCTAGAAACAGATATTTCCAGCCATATACAGGTGTATAAGAATTAGTGGTAAGATCGCGTCTAAAACACAGGAGAAACGTATATTTCAAACTATTCTGCTGTGTGTTTGTTCACCTTAGGAAGTTGCATCTATGTATAGATTCAGCGAGTTAGAAACACGTTTCTTCTAAAAGCTGCGTTTGGATATTCCTGAGTGAATGGGAGTATAGGATGTAATGAGAAATATCTGGTTCCAAAACAAAAACGGAATTATCGAGCAGAACTATTGTCAAGGTGTATATTCAACATACAGAGTTAAACTGACGTGTTAATATAGAGTTCAGAAATCCTTTCTTTGTTTAATCTAGAAACAGACATTTCCATGCATATACATGTATATAAGGATTAACGGTAAGATCGAGTCTAAAACACAGGAGAAACGTACATTTGAAACTGCTCTGCCTTGTGTTGGTTCACCTTGGGAAGTGGAATCCCTGTTTATATTCACCGAGTTAGAAAGACGTTTCCTCTAAAAGCTGCTTTTGGATATTCCTGATTGAATGGGAGTATAGATTGTAATGAGAAATATCTTTCTCTAAAACAAAAACGGAACTATCTAGCAGAATGATGGTCAAGGTGTATATTGAACTTACAGAGTTAAACGGGTGTGTACATGTAGCAGTAAAGAAACCCTTTCTTTGGAGAATCTAGAAACAGATATTTCCAGCCATATACAGGTTTATAAGAATTACTGGTAAGATCGCGTCTAAAACACAGAAGAAACGAATATTTCTAACTGCCCTGCTCTGTGTTCATTCACCGTAGGAAGTTGCATCTATGTTTAGATTCAGCGAGTTAGAAACACGTTTGCTCTCAAATCTGCGTTTGGATATATTGAGTGAATGGGAGTATAGGGTGTAATGAGAAATACCTGGGTCTAAAACAACAATGGAGCTATCTAGCAGAATGATTATCAAGTTGTATATTCAACATACAGAGTTAAACTGATGTGTGAATGTAGCAGTTCAAAAACCCTTTCTTTGCATAATGTAGAAACAGATATTTCCAGCCATATACCGGTATCTAAGAATTTGCGGTAAGATCGCGTCTAAAACACAGGAGAAACGTACATTTCAAACTCCTCTGCTGTGTGTTCGTTCAACTTAGGAAATTGCATCTATGTTTAGATTCAGCGAGTTAGAAACACGTTTCTACTAAAATCTGCATTTGTGTATTACTGAGTGAATGGTATAATAGGGTGTAATGAGAAATATCTGGCTCTAAAACAAAAACGGAGCTATCTAGCAGAATGATTTTAACATGTGTATTCAACTTACAGAGTTAAACTGATGTGTCAATGTCGAAGTTCAGGAATCCTTTCTTTGGAGAATCGAGAAACAGATATTTCCAGCCATATACAGGTACATAAGAATTAGCGGTAAGATCGCGTCTAAAACACAGGAGAAACGTATGTTTCAGACTGCTCTTCTGTGTGTTCTTTCAACTTAGGACGTTGCATCTATGTTTAGAATCACCGAGTAAGAAACACGTTTCTTCTAAAAGCAGCGTCTGTATATTCCTGAGTGAATAGGAGTATAGGGTGCAATGAGAAATATCTGGCTCTAAAACAAAAACGAAGCTATCGAGCAGAATGATTGTCCAGGTGTAAACTCAACTTGCGGAGTTAAACTGATGTGTTGATGTATCAGTTCAGAAACCCTTTCTCTGTTGAATCTAGAAACAGACACTTCCAGCCATATACAGGTATATAAGAATTAGCGGTAAGATAGTGTCTAAAACACATGAGAAACGTATATTTCATACTGCTCTGCTGTGTGTTCGCTGAAATTAGGAAGTTGCATCTATGTTTAGATTCAGCTTGTTGGAAGCACGTTTCTTCTAAAAGCTGCGTTTGGATACAGTGAGTGAATGGGATTATAGGCTGTAAAGAGAAATATCTGGCTGTAAAACAAAAATGGAGCTGTTGAGCAGAATGATTGTCAAGGTGTATATTCAACCTACAGAGTTAAACTGAAGTGTTAATGTAGCTGTTCAGAAACCCTTTCCTTGGAGAATCTAGAAATAGATATTTCAGCCATATACAGGTATATAAGAATTAGCGGTAAGATCGAGTCTAAAACACAGGAGAAACGTATATTTGAAACACTCTGCTGTGTGATCCTTTACCTTAGGAAGTTGCACCTGTGTTTAGATTCACCGAATGGGAAACACGTTTCTTCTAAAAGCTGTGTTTTTCTATTCCTGAGTCAATTTGAGTATAGGGGGTAGTGATAAATATCTAGCTCTAAAACAAATACGGAGCTATCGAGCAGAATGATTGTCAAGGTGTATATTCAACTTACAGAGTTAAAATGATGTGTGACTGTAGCAGTTCAGAAACCCTTCCTTTTTTGAATCTAGAAACAGGTATTTCCAGCCATATGTAGGTATGTAAGAATTAGTGGTAAGATCCCATATAAAACACAGGAGAAACGTATTTGAAACTGCCCTGCCATGTGTTCATTCACCTTAGGAAGGTGCATATATGTTTAGATACAGCGAGTTAGAAACACGATTCTTCTAAAAGTTGCGTTTGGATATTCCTTAGTGAATGGGAGTATTGGGTGTAATGAGAAATATCTGGCTCTAAAACACCAACGGTTCTATCTAGCAGAATGATTGTGAAAGTGAATATTCAACATACAGAGTTAAGCTGACGTTTGAATGTAGCAGTTCAGAAACCCTTTATTTCGGGAATCTAGAAGCAGATATTTCCAGCCTTATAGAGGTATATAAGAATTAGCGGTAAGATCGCGTCTAAAACACAGGAGAAACGTATATTTCAAACTGCTCTGCTCTGAGTTCCTTCACCTTAGGAAATAGCATCTATGTTTACATTCAGCGAGTTAGAAACACATTTCTTCAAAAACCTGCGTTTGGACATTCCTGAGTGAATGGGATTGTAGGGTGTAATAAGAAATATCTAGCTCTAAGACAAAAACGGAGTTATCGAGCAGAATGATTGTCAAGGTGTATACTTAATTTACAGAGGTAAATTGATGTGTTAATGTAACAGTTCAGAAACCCTTTCCTTGGAGAATCCAGAAACAAATATTTCCAGCCATATACAGGTATATAAGAATTAGCGGTAAGATAGCGTCTAAAACACAGGAGAAACGTATGTTTCAAACTGCTCTGTTGTGTGTTCGTTCACCTTAGGAAGTTGCATCTCTGTTAAGATTGAGCGAGTTAGAAACACATTTCTTCTAAAAGCTGCGTTTGGATATTCCTGACTGAATGGGAGTATAGGGTGTAATGAGAAATATCTGGCTCTAAGAGAAAAACGGAGCTATCTAGCAGAATGGTTGTCAAGGTGTATATTCAACTTACAGAGTTAAACTGATGTGTGTCTCTTGCAGTTCAGAAACCCTTTCTTTGGAGAATCCAGAAATGGATATTTGCAGCCATATACAGGCATATAAGAATTAGCAGTAAGGCTGCGTTTAAACACAGGACAAACGAATATTTCAAACTGCTCTGCTGTGTGTTGGTTCATCTTAGGAAGTTGCATCTATGTTTAGATTCAGCGAGTTGGAAACACGTTTCTCCTAAAAGCTGCGTTTGGATATTCCAGAGTGAATTTCAGTAAATGCTGTAATGAGAAATATCTGGCTCTAAAACAAAAACGGAGCTCTCTAACAGAGTGGTTGTCAAGGTGTACATTCAACTTACAGAGTAAAACAGATGTGTTTGTAGCAGTTCAGAAAACCTTACTTTGGAGAAACCAGAAACGGATACTTCCAGCCATATACAGGCATATAAGAATAAGCAGTAAGACTGCGTCTGAAACACAGAAGAAACATATTTCAAACTGCTCTGCTGTGTGTTTGTTCACATTAGTAAGTTGCGTCTATGCTTACTTTCAGCGAGTTGCTAACACGTTTCTTCTGAAAGCTGCGTTTGGATATTCCAAAGTGAATGGGAGTATCAGCTGTAATGAGAAATATCTGGCTCTAAAACGAAAAAGGACCTATCTAGCAGAATTGTTGTCAAGGCGTGTATTGAACTTAAAGTGTTAAACTGAGATGTGTCTCTAGCAGTTCAGAAACCCTTTCTTTGCCGAATCCAGAAACGGATATTTCCAGTGATATACAGGCATATAAGAATAAGCAGTAAGACTGTGTCTGAAACACAGGAGAAACGAATATTTCAAACTGCTCTTCTGTGTGTTGGTTCTTCTTAGGAAGTTATATCTGTGTTTAGATTCAGCGAGTTGGAAACACGTTTCTTCTAAAAGCTGCGTTTGGATATTCCAGAGTGAATGGGAGTGTATGGTTTAGTGAGAAATATCTGGCTCTAAAACAAAAGCGGAGGTATCTAGAAGAAAGGTTGTCATAGTGTACATTCAAGTTACAGAGTTAAACTGTCGTGTGTCTCTAGCAGTTCAGAAGCACTTTCTTTGCAGAATCCAGAAATGGATACTTCCAGCCATATACAGACATATAAGAGTTAGAAGTGAGACTGCGTCGAAAACACAGGAGAAACGCATATTTCAAGCTGCACTGCTGTGTTTTGGTTCACCTTGGGAAGTTGCATCTATGTTTAGATTCACTGACTTGGAAACACGTTTCTTCTAAGGTCGGCGTTTGGTTATTCCAGAGTGAATGGGAGCATATGGTGTAATGACAAATATCTGGCTCTAAAACAAAAGCGGAGGTATCTAGCAGAATCGTTGTCATGGTAGACATTCAAGTTACAGAATTAAACTGATGTGTGTCTCTAGCAATTCAGAATGCCTTACTTTGGAGGATACAGAAACGGATATTTCCGAACATATACAGGCATATAAGAATTAGCAGTAAGACTCGTCTAAAACACAGAAGAAACACATATTTCAAACTGCTCTGCTGTGTGTTTGTTCACCTTAGAAAGTTGCGTGTATGTTTACATTAAGTGGGTTTGAAACACGTTTCTTCTAAAAGCTGTGTTTGGATATTCCAGAGTGAATGGGAGTATATGGTGTAATGAGAAATATCTGGATCCAAACAAAAGTAGAGATACCTAGCAGAACTGTTGTCAAGGTGGGCATTCAACTTACAGAGTTAAACTGATGTGTGTGTGTAACAGTTCAGAAACCCTTTCTTTGGATAATCCAGAAATGGATATTTCCAGCAATATACAGGCATTTAAGAATTAGAAGTAAGACTACGTCTAAAACACACTAGAAACACATATTTCAAACTGCTCTGCTGTGCGTTGGTTTATCTTAGGAAGTTGCGTCTATGTTTACTTTCAGCGAGTTGGAAACACGTTTCTTCTAAAAGCTGCGTTTGCATATTCCAGAGTAAATGGGAGTATATGGTGTAATGAGAAATATCTGGCTCTAAAACAAAAGCCGAGCTATTTAGCAGAATGGTTGCCAAGGTGTGCATTCAACTTACAGAGATAAACTTATGTGTGTCTCTATCAGTTCAGAAACCCTTCATTAGGAGAATCCAGAAAGGGATATTTCCATCGATACACAGGCATATAAGAATTTGCAACAAGACTGCGACTAAAACACACCAAAAAAGCATATTTCAAACTGCTCTGCTGTGTGTTCGTTCACCTTAGGAAGTTGCGTCTATGATTACATTCAGTGAGTTGGAAACACGTTTCTTCTAAAAGCTGGGTTTGGATATTCAAGAGTGAATGGGAGTATAAGCTGTAATGAGAAATATCTGGCTCTAAAACAAAAACGAAGATCTGTAGCAGAATGCTTGTCACGATGTATATTCAACTTACAGAGTAAAACTGATGTGTGTATGTAGCAGTTCAGAAACACTTTCTTTGGGAAATCCAGAAATGGATATTTCTAGCCATATACAGGCATATAATATTTAGCAGTAAGACTGCGTCTAAAACACATGAGAAACGAATATTTCAAACTGCTCTGGTGCGTGTTTGTTCATCCTAGGAAGTTGCATCTATGTTTAGATTCAGCGAGTTGGAAACACGTTTCTTCTAAAAGCTGCGATTGGGTATTCAGAGTGAATGGTGTATACTCTATAATTAGAAATATCTGGATGTAAACAAAAAATGGAGCTCTCTAGCAGAATGGTTGTCAAGGTGTCCATTCAATGTACCGACTAAAACTGTTGTGTGTATGTAGCAGTTTAGAAACCCTTTCTTTGGAGAATCCAGAAATGGATATTTCCAGCCATATACAGGAATATAATAATCAGCAGTAAGACTTCATCTAAAACACAGGGGAAACAAATATTTCAAACTGCTTTGCTGTGTGTTGGTTCATCTTAGGAAGTTGCATCTATGTTTAGATTCAGAGAGTTGGAAACACCTTTCTTCTAAAAGCTGCGTTTGGGTATTCCAGAGTGAATGGGAGTATATGCTGTAAATGGGAAATCTCTGTCTGTAAAACAAAAACGTAGCTATCTGACAGAATCGTTGTCAAGGTGTACATTCACCTTACAGAGTTGAACAGAGTTGTGTGTTAAAACTGCGTCTCAAACACAGGAGAAAAGTATATTTCAAACTGCTCTGCTGTGTGTTGGTTTACCTTAGGAAGTTGCGTCTATGTTTACATTCAGTGAGTTGAAAACACGTTTCTTCTAAACGCTGCGTTTGGATATTCCAGAGTGAATGGATTTATATTTTGTATTGAGAAGTATCTGGCTCTGAAACAAAAATGGAGCTATATAGAAGAAAGGTTGTCAAGGTGTACATTCAATTTACAAAGTAAAACTGCTGTGTGTATGTCGCAGTAGAGAATCACTTTCTTTGGAGAATCCAGAAATGAATATTTCCAGCCATATACAGGCATATAAGAATTAGCAGTAAGACTGCGCCTAATGCAAAAGAAACACATATTTCAAACTGCTCTGCTGTGTGTTTGTTCACCTTAGGAAGTTGCGACTATGTTTACATTCATCGAGTTGGAAACACGTTTCTTCTAAAAGCTGCATTTGGATATTCCAGAGTGAATGGGCGTATATGCTCTAATGAGAAATATCTGGCTCTAAAACAAAAGCAAAGCTATCTCGCAGAATGGTTTTCAAGATGGACATTCAACTCACAGTGTTAAACTGATGTGTGTATGTAGCCGTTCAGAAAAGCTTCCATTGGAGAAACCAGAAACGGATATTTCTAGTGGTAAACAGTCATATGAGAATTAGCAGTAAGACTGCGTCTAAAACAAAGGAGAAACGTATATTTCTAACTACTCTGCTGTGTGTTGGTTCAACTTAGGACTTTGCAACTATGTTTAGATTCAGCGAGTTGGAAACACGTTTCTTCTAAAAGCTGCGTTTGGATATTCCAAAGTGAATGGGAGTATAAGGTGTAATGAGAAATATCTGGCTCTAAAACAAAAGTGGAGCTATCTAGCAGAATGGTTGTCAAGGTGTACATTCAATTTACAGAGTTAAACTGATGTGTGTCTCTAGCCGTTCAGAAAACCTTTCTCTGAAGAATTAAGAAACGGATATTTGCAGCCATATACGGGCATATAGGAATTAGCAGAAAGACTGCGTCTAACACACAGGAGAAATGAATATTTCAAACTGCTTTGCTGTGTGCTGGTTTACCTTAGGAAGTTGCATCTATGTTTAGATTCAGCGAGTTAGAAACATGTCTTCTAAAAGCTGCATTTGGATATTACAGAGTGAATAGGAGGTTAAGCTGTAAGAAGAAATATCTGGCTCTAAAACAAAAACGGAGCTCTCTTACAGAATGGTTGTCAAGGTGTACATTCAACTTACAGAGTTAAACTGATGTGTGTATGTAGCACTTCAGAAACACTTTCTTTGGAGAATCCAGAAACGGATACTTCCAGCCATACACAGGCATATAAGAATTAGCAGTGGGGGACTATCCAAGATGGCCGTTTAGCAACAGCTCAGGAATGCAGCTCCCAGTGAAGGTGCATATGGTGAGTGGACACGGCATTTTTATTGCCCACAGGCTAGGAAATTCCCAGGCCGTGGAGCTATACAGGCCACCAGCATGGATGGTTCAGCCAAGGAGGCTGTGCCGGCCGGCGCCGCTGCTTTGCCCTGTGCAGCTGCTTTGTCAGCGCCCCAGAGCAGTGGTTCTCCTACAAAATCCACGGGTCCAGGTGCCCTTCTGACTGGCAATTGGAGCCACGGGAAGTCGTCCATTCATCTGTTTATAAAGGGGATTGAGCAGGGAACCAGGACAGTAGATCCCAGGGCAGAAAAAAAAAAAAGCTCCAGAAACCTCAGTGCCACTGTTTAACCCAGCGCAGGCAGTGGCCGCAGGGGAAAACAAACAGTCCCCGGCACCTCTTCAACAGGCGACTGGAACACAAACTTAAAAAAGGCTCTGAGGCAGGGAGCTAGGCGAACAGGCTCAACTGGTCCCTACCCCACAAAAAACCAGCAACCAGAAACTGGATTGAGAGTTTCACAGCAAGCACAGCTGAACCTGGGACAGTCCAGCTCTGTGGGGGAGGGCGTCTGCCATTACCGAGGCAGCCCGCCATGACAGAGGTAGTCAGGCAATGCTGAGGCAGCCCGCCGTTGCCAAGTCAACCCACCATTGCTGAGGCAGCCCGCTGTTGCCAAGGCTACCTGCCACAGCAGAGAGACTCCACCTTAACAGAGGCGGGCCACCATCTCCAAAGCAGTTCTAACTACACCCATAAAAACAGGACTGCCAGGAAGTTCATTTGGCAGCCGGTTGGAGCACAAAGCTGCTCTTCAATGCCTCTACAGGCTGACAGTGACTAGGATGCCTCCTGCTGGGCAGGGCAGGCTGAAGGAAAAAAAAAAAGGCAGCAGCAAAACGGAAACTCATAAATAAAACCCTAAATCCCTGGGACAGAGCACCTGGGAACAAAAAGCAGTTTATGAGTTCTGCTGCAGCAGACCTAAACGTACCTGCCCAGCAGCTCTGAATGAACAACAACAGAGCTCATAGCTCACCATTTGAGCTTCTATAAAGAAGAGACCGTCTCCTCAGGCAGCTCTCTGACCCCTATATATCCAAAGAGACACCTCATAAAGGAGAGATCAGATTGACACTACGCGGGTATCCTTCTGGCACAAAGATAGCAGCAGAAGAAAACTGGTAACAACCCTTACTGTTCAGCAGCTGCTGCAGGTGAACCCCAGGCAAGCAGGGCCTGGAGTGAACCTCAGCAGACCTAGAGCAGAGGGGCCAGACTGTCAGAAGGAAAACCAAGAAACAGAAATAACCTCATCATCAACAAACAGAACGTCAATCTGAAAGATTTGAGACCCAATCTGAAAGCCAGCAACCACAAAGTCGACAAGTGGATAAATCGTTAAAGATGGGAAGAAAGCAGCGCAAAAAGGATGAAAACACCGAAACCAGAACACTTGTCCTGCTAAAAGGGATCACAACTCCTCACCAGCAAGGGAACAAGGTTGGAGGGAGAACGAGTGTGATGATATGACTGAATCAGACTTCAGAAGGTGGGTAGTAAGAAACTTCTGTGAATTTAAAGAAAATGTTCTAACCCAATGCAAAGAAACTAAGAACCTTGAAAAAAGATTTGACGAAATGCTAACGAGAATGGACAAAATAGGAAGGAATATAAGTGAATAGATGGAGCTGAAAAATGCAACACGAAAACTTCGTGAAGCATGCACAAGTATCAACAGCCGAATGGACCAAGCAGAAGAAAGGATATCAGAGGTCGAAGATCAACTCAGTGAAATAAAACGGGAAGGCAAGACTGGAGAAAAAAAGGGTAAAAAGGAATGAACAAAGTCTCCAAGAAATGTGGGACTATGTGAAAAGACCTAATCTACGTTTGTTAGGCATACCAGAATGCGACGAAGAAAATGAATCCAAGCTGGAAAATACTCTTCAGGATATTATCCAGGAAAACTTCCCCAACCTAGCAAGGCAGGCAAACGTTCAAGTCTAGGAAATACAGAGAACACCACAAAGATATTCGTCAAGAAGAGAAACCCCAAGGAACATAATCGTCAGATTCACCAAGGTTGAAATGAAGGAGAAAATACTAAGGGCAGCCAGAGAGAAAGGTAGGGTTACCCACAAAGGGAAGCCCATCAGACTCACAGTAGATCTCTCAGCAGAAACCCTACAAGCCAGAAGAGAGTGGGAGCCAATATTCAACATCCTTAAAGGAAAGAACTTTCAACCCAGAATCTCCTACCCAGCCAAACTAGGCTTCATAAGTGAAGGAAAAATAAAATCCTTTGGGAACATGCGAGTACTCAGAGATTTCGTCACCACCAGGCCAGCTCTACAAGAGCTCCTGAAAGAGGCTCTACACATAGAAAGGAACAACAAGTACCAGCTCAACTAAAGGGCAAAACACCCAGCTAGCACCAAAATGGCAGTATCGAATTCGCACATAACAATATTAACCCTAAATGTAAATGGACTAAATGCCACAATCAAAAGACACAGACTGGCAAATTGGATAAAAAGACAAAGCCTATCGGTGTGCTGTATCCAGGAAACCCATTTCACATGCAAGGATACACGAAGGCTCAAAATAAAGGGATGGTGGTAGATTTACCAAGCAAATGGAGAGCAAAAAATGCAGGAGTTGCAATTCTCATCTCTGATAAATTAGACTTTAAAGCAACAAAGATCATAAGAGACAAAGAGGGACATTACATAATGGCAAAAGGATCAATGCAACCAGAAGAGCTAACGATCCTAAATATATATGAACCCAATACAGGAGTACCCAGATACATAAGGCAAGTTCTTAATGACTTACAAAGAGACTTAGACTCCCACAAAATAACAGTGGGAGACTTTAACACCCCATTGTCAATATTAGACAGATCAACCAGGAGGAAATTAACAAGGATATCCAGGACTTGAATGCAGACCTGGACCAAGCTAAACTAATAGACATTTACAGAACTCTGCACCCCAAATCGACAGAATATACATTCTTCCAGCACCACATCACACCTACTCTAAAATTTACCACATAATTGGGAGTAAATCACTCCTCTACATATGAGAAAGAACGGAAATCATAACAAACAGTCTCTCAGACCACAGTGCAATCAAGTTAGAACTCAGAATTCAAAAACTAACCCAGAACAACACAGCTTCATGGAAACTGAACAACTTGCTCTTGAACGTTTACTGGATAAACAATGAAATGAAGACAGAAATAAAGATGTTCTTCAAAACCAACGAGAATGAAGACACAACATACCAGAATCTCTGGGACACATTTAAAGCAGTCTCTAGAGGAAAATATATAGCAATAAGTGCCCACAGGAGAAGCAAGGAGTGATCAAAAATTGACACCCTATTGTCAAAACTGAAAGAGCAAGAGGAGCAAGATCAAAAAACCTCAAAGTCTAGCAGAAGACAAGAAATAGCTAAGATCAGAGCAGAACTGAAGGAGATAGAGACACAAAAAACCCTTCAAAAAATCAATAAATCCAGGAGCTGGTTTTTTGAAAAGATCAACAAAATAGACAGAACACTAGCCAGATTAACAAAAATGAAAAGAGAGAATAACCAAATTGATGCAATAAAAAACGATAAAGGGGATATCACCACAGATTCCACAGAAATTCAAACCATCATCAGAGATTATTACAAACAACTCTATGCACATAAACTAATAAACTTGGAAGAAATGGATAAATTCCTGGACACTTGCCTCCTCCCAAGCCTAAACCAGGAAGAAGCCGAAACCCTGAACAGACCCATAACAAGGTCTGAAGTTGAGGCAGCAATTAAGAGCTTACCACCCAAAAAAAGGCCAGGACCAGACGGGCTCACAGCCGAATTCTACCAGACATACAAAGAGGAGCTGGTACCATTTCTTCTGAAACTATTCTAAACAATACAAAAAGAGGGAATTCTTCCCAAATCATTTTATGAGACCAACATCATCCTGATTCCAAAACCCAGCAGAGACTCAACAATAAACGACAACTTCAGGCCAATATCCATGATGAACATAGACACAAAAATCTTCAATAAAACACTGACAAGCCGATTGCAACAGCACATCAAAAACTTATCCACCATGATCAAGTAGGCTTCATCCCCGGGATGCAAGGCTGGTTCAACCTACGCAAGTCTATAAACGTAATTCACCACATAAACAGAACCAAAGACAAAAACCACATGATTATCTCAATTGATGCAGAGATGGCCTTTGACAAAATTCAACAGGCCTTTATGCTAAAAACACTCAATAAGCTACGTATTGACGGAACGTATCTCAAAATAATAAAAGCTATTTATGACAAACCAACAGCCAATATCATACTGAATGGACAAAAACTGGAAGCATTCCCCTTGAAATATGGCACCAGTCAAGGATGCCCTCTGTCACCACTGCTATTCAATATAGTATTAGAAGTTCTAACCAGAGCAATCAGGCAAGAAAAAGAAATAAAGGGCATTCAAATAGGAAAGGAGGATGTCAAATTGTCTCTATTTGCAGGCGACATGATTGTATAACTAGAAAACCCCATCGTCTCAGCTCTAAATCTCCTGAAACTGATAAGCAAGTTCAGCAAAGTCTCAGGATACAAAATCAATGTGCAAAAATCTCATGCATTCCTATACACCAATAACAGACTTAAAGACAGCCAAATCAAGAACAAACTTCCGTTCACAGTTGCCAAGAAGAGAATAAAATAACTAGGAATACACCTAAGAAGGAACGTAAAGAACCTCTTCAAGAAGAACTACAAGCCACTGCTCAACTAAATAAGAGATGTACACAAACAGATGTAGAAACATTCCATGTTCATGGTTAGGAAGAATCAATATCGTGAAAATGGCCATACTGCCCAAAGTAATTTACAGATTCAATGCTATCCCTATCAAGCTACCAATGACCTTCTTTGCAGAACTGGAAAAAACCACCTTAAACTTCATATGGAGCCAAAAGAGAGCCCACATAGCCAAGTCAATTCTAAGAAAAAAGGACGAAGCGGGAGGCATCACACTACCGGACTTCAAACTATACTACAGGGCTACAGTAATCAAAACAACATGGTACTGGTAACAAAACAGGGATATAGACCAATGGAACAGAACAGAGGTCTCAGAGGCAACACATATATCTACAACCATCTGATTTTTGACAAACCATACAAAAACAAGCAATGGGGAAAGGATGCCCTGTTCAATAAATGGTGTTGGGAAAGCTGGCTAGTCATGTGCAGAAAGCAGAAACTGGACCCCTTCCTGACACCTTACACTGAAATTAACTCCAGATGGATTAAAGACTTAAACATAAGACCTAACACCATACAAACCCTAGAAGAAAATCTAGGCAAAACCATTCAGGACATAGGTGTAGGCAAGGACTTCATGACCAAAACACAAAAAGCATTGACAACAAAAGCCAAAATAGACGAGTGGGACCTAATCAAACTCCACAGCTTCTGCACAGCGAAAGAAACAGTCATTAGAGTGAATTGGCAACCAACAGAATGGGAAAATATCTTTGCAGTTTACCCATCTGACAAAGGGCTGATATCCAGAATTTACAAAGAACTAAAACAGGTTTACAAGAAAAAAACTAACAAGCCCATTCAAAAGTGGGCAAAGGATATGAACAGACACTTTACAAAAGAAGACATACATGAGGCCAACAGACATATGAAAAAATGCTCATCATCACTGGCCATCAGAGAAATGCAAATCAAAACAACATTGAGATACGATCACATGCCAGTTAGAATGGCGATCATTAAAAAATCTGGAGACAACAGATGCTGGAGAGGATGTGGAGAAATAGGAACACTTTTGCACTGTTGGTGGGAGTGTAAATTACTTTAACCATTGTGGAAAATAGTGTGGCGATTCCTCAAGGACCTAGAAAAAGAAATTCCATTTGACCCAGCAATCCCATTACTGGGTATACACGCAAAGGATTACAAACCGTTCTACTATAAGGACACGTGCACACAAATGTTCATTGCAGCACTGTTTACAATAGCAAAGACCTGGAACCAACCCAAATGCCCAACGACGATAGACTGGATAGAGAAAATGTGGCACATATACACCATGGAATATTATGCAGCCATCAAAAACGATGAGTTTGGGTCCTTTGTAGGGACATGGATGAACCTGGAAACCATCATTCTCAGCAAACTGACAAAAGAGCAGAAGATCAAACACCACATGTTCTCACTCATAGGCGGGTGTAGAACAATGAGAACACATGGACACAGGGAGGGGAGCACCACACACTGGGGTCAGTTGGGGGGAAATAGGGGAGGGACGGTGGGGAGTGGGAAGCTGAGGAGAGATAGCAAGGGGAGAAATGCAAGATCTAGGTGATGGGGAGGAAGGCAGCAAATCACACTGCCACGTGTGTACCTATGCAACAATTTTTCATGTTCTTCACATATACCCCAAAATCTAAAATGCAATAAAATAAATAAATTGGAAAAAAAAAGAATTAGCAGTAAGGCTGCGGCTGAAATACAGAAGAAACGAATATTTCTAACTGCTTTGCTATGTGTTTATTCACCTTAGGAAGTTGCATCTATGTTTAGATTCAGATTGTTGGAAACACGTTTCTTCTAAAGCTGCATTTGGATATTCCAGAGTGAATGGGAGTATAGGCTGTAAAGAGAAATATCTGGCTCTAAAAAAAAACGGAGCTATATAACCGAATGCTTGTCAAGGTGTACATTCAACTTACAGAGTTAAACTAATGTGTGTATATAGCAGTTCAGAGAGCCTTTCTTTGGAGAATCCAGAAACAGACAGTTCCAGCCATATTCAGGTATATAAGAGTTAGTGGTATGATCGCGTCTAAAACACAGGAGAAACGTATATTTCAAACTGCTCTGCTGTGTGTTGGTTCACCTTAGGAAGTTGCATCTATATTTAGATTCAGCGAGTTGGAAACACGGTTCTTCTAAAAGCTGCGTTTGGATATTCCAGAGTGAATGGGAGTATAAACTGTAATGAAAAATATCTGGCTCTAAAAAAAAACGGAGTTTTCTAGCAGAATGATTATCAAGGTGTATATTCAACTTCCAGAGCTAAACTGATGTGTTAACGTGGGGAGTTGAGAAACCGTTTCTTTGTAGAATCCAGAAGCAGACCTTTCCAGCCATATTCAGGTATATAAGAATTAGTGGTAAGATCACGTCGAAGACACAGGAGAAACGCATATTTCAAACTGATCTGCTGTGTGTTCGTTCACCTTAGGAAGTTGCATATGTGATTAGATTCGGCGAGTTACAAACACGTTTCTTCTAAAAGCTTCGTTTGGTTATTCCTGAGTGAATGGGAGTATAGAGTGCAATGAGAAATATCTGGCTCTAGAAGAAAAACGGAGCTTTCTAGCAGAATGATTGTCAAGGTGTATATTCAACTTATAGAGTTAAACTGATGTGTGAATGTTGTAGTTCAGAAACCCTTTCTTTGTTGAATCTGGAAACAGATATTTCCAGCCATATACAGGTATATAACAATTAGCGGTAAGATCACATCTAAAACACAGGGGAAACGTATGTTTCAAACTGCTCTGCTGTGTGTTCGTTCACCCTAGGAAGTTGCATCTATGTTTAGATTCAGCGAGTTAGAAACACGTTTCTTCTAAAAGGTGCGTTTGGATATTCCAGAGTGAATGGCAGTATAGGGTGTAATGAGAAATATCTGGCTCTAAAAGAAAAACGCAGCTATCTAGCAGAACGATTATCAAGGTGTATATTCAACATCCAGAGTTAAATTGAGGTGTGAATGTAGCAGTTCAGAAACCCTTCCTTTGGAGAATCTAGAAACAGATATTTCCAGCCATATACAGGTATACAATGATTACCGGTAAGATCGCGTCTAAAACTCAGGAGAAACGTATATTTCAAACTGCTCTGCTGTGTGTTCTTTCACTTTTGAAAGTTGCATCTATGTTTACATTCAGAGAGTTGGAAACTCGTTTCTTCTAAAAGCTGTGCTTGGATATTCCTGAGTGAATGGGAGTAGAGGGTGTAATGAGAAATATCTGGCTCTACAACAAAAATGGAGGTATCTAGCAGAATGCTTGTCAAGGTGTGTAATCAAGTAACAGAGTTAAACTGATGTGTGAATGTAGCAGTTCAGAAATCCTTTCTTTCTTTCTTTTTTTTTTTTTTTTTGAGACGGAGTTTCGCTCTTGTTACCCAGGCTGGAGTGCAATGGCGCGATCCCGGCTCACCACAACCTCTGCCTCCTGGGTTCAGGCAATTCTCCTGCCTCAGCCTCCTGAGTAGCTGGGATTACAGGCACGTGCCACCATGCCCAGCTTATTTTTTGTATTTTTAGTAGAGACGGAGTTTCACCGTGTTGACCAGGATGGTCTCGATCTCTTGACCTCGTGATCCACCCGCCTCTGCCTCCCAAAGTGCTGGGAATACAGGCTTGAGCCACCGCACCCGGCCCCAGAAATCCTTTCTTTGGAGAATCTAGAAATAGATATTTCCAGCCATATACAGGTATAGAAGAATTAGCGGTAATTTCGCGTCTAAAACGAAGGAGAAAGGTATATTTCAAACTCTTCTGCCATGCGTTCGTTCACCTTAGGAAGTTGTGTCTGTTTATATTCAGCGAGTTAGAAACACTTTTCTTCTAAAAGCTGCGTTTGGATACTCCTGAGTTAATGGGAGTATAAGGTGAATGAGAAATATCTTTCTCTAAAACAAAAACGAAAGTATCTAGCAGAATGATGTTCAAGGTGTATATTCAACTTACAGAGCAAAAATGATGCGTGAATGTAGAAGTTGAGACACCCTTTGGAGAATGAAGAAACAGATATTTCCAACCATATACTGGTTTATAAGAATTAGCAGTAAGATCACGTCTAAAACACAGGAGAAACGCATATTTCAAACTGTTCTGCGGTATGCTCGTTCAGCTTAGGAAGTAGCATCTATGATCAGATTCAGCGAGGTAGAAACACATTTCTTCTGAAAGCTGCGTTTGGATATTCCTGAGTGAATGGGAGTACAGACTATAAGGAGAAATATCTGGCTTGAAAACAAAAACGGAGCTATATAATGGAATGATTGCCAAGGTGTACATTCAACTTACAGAGTTAAACTGATGTGTGAAGGTAGCAGTTCAGAAACACTTTCTTTGGAGAATCTAGAAACAGATATTTCCAACCATCACAGGTATATGAGGATCAGCGGTAAGATCGTGTCTAAAGCACGGGAGAAACGTATATTTCAAACTGCTCTGCTGTGTGTTCGTTCACTTTAGGAAGTTGCATCTGTGTTTACATTCAGTGAGTTAGAAACACATTTCTTCTAAAAGCTGCGTTTAGATATTCCTGAGTGAATGGGTGTATAGGGTATAATGTGAAATATCTGGCTCTAAAACAAAAACGGAGCTATCAAGCACAATGATGGTCAAGGTGTATATTCAACTGACAGAGATAAACTGTTGTGTGAGTGTTGCAGTTCAGAAACCCTCTCTTGGTTGAATCTAGAAACAGATATTTCCAGCCATATGCAAGTATATAAGAATTAGTGGTAATATAGCATCTAAAACACTGGAGAAACGTATATTTCAAACTGCTCTGGTGTGTGTCCGTTCACCTTAGGAAGTTGCATCTATGTTTAGATTCAGCCAGTTAGAAACACATTTCTTCTAACTGATGTGTTTGGATATTCCTTAGTGAATAGGAGTATAGGGTGTAATGACAAATATCTGGCTGCAAAACACAAAGTGAGGTGTCTAGCAGAATGATTGTCAAGGTGTATATTCAGCATATACAGTTAAACTGATGTGTGAATGTAGCAGTTCTGGAACCCTTTCTTTGTTTAATGTAGAAACAGACATTTCCAGGCATATACAGGTATATAAGAATTAGCGGTAAGTCTGCGTCTAAAACACAGGAGAAATGTATGTTTGAAATGGCTCTACCTTGTGTTGGTTCACCTTGGGAAGTTGAATCTCTTTTTAGATTGAGCGAGTTAGAAACACGTTTCTTCTAAAAGCTGCGTTTGGATATATTGTTAATGGGAATATAGGGTGTAATGAGAAATATCTGTCTCTAAAACAAAATTGGAGCTATATAGCAGAATAATTGTCAAGGGTTATATTCATCGTATAGAGTTAAACTGATGTTTGAATGTAGCAGCTCTGAAATTCTTTCTTTGTTGAATCTAGAAGCAGATATTTCCAGCCATACACTGGTATGTAAGAATTAGCAGTAAGATCGCGTCCAAAACACAGCAGAAACGTATATTTCAAACTGTTCTGCTGTGTGATTGTTAACCTTGAAGTAGCATCTATGGTTAGATTCAGCAAGTTAGAAACACATTTCTTATAACGCTGCATTTGGATATTCTGGAGTGAATGGGAGAGTAGGGTGTAATGATAAATATCTGGCTCTAAAACAAAAACGGAGCTATCTATCAGAGTGATTGTCAAGGTATATAATCAGCTTACAGAGTTAAACTGATGTGCTAATGTAACAGTTCAGAAACGCTTTCCTTGGAGAATCTAGAAACAGATATTTCCAGCCTTATACAGGTATATAAGATTTAGTGGTAAGATCGCATCTAAAACACAGGAGAAACGTGTATTTCAAACCTATCTGCTGTGTGTTCGTTCACCTTAGGATCTTGCAACCATGTTAGATTCATCGAGTTAGAAACACGTTTCTTCTAAAAGCTGCATTTAGATACTCCAGAGAAAATGTGAGTATAGGGTGTAGTGAGAAATATCTGGCTCTAAAACAAAAACGTAGCTATCTAGCAGAACGATTATCAAGGTGTATATTCAACATGCAGAGTTAAACTGAGGTATGAATGTAGCAATTCAGAAACCCTTCCTTTGGAGAACCTAGAAACAGATATTTCCAGCCGTATACAAGTATATAAGGATTACCGGTAAGTTCGTGTCTAAAACTCAGGAGAAACGTATATTTCAAACTGCTCTGCTGCGCGTTCATTCCCTTTCGAAAGTTGCATCTATGTTTAGATCCAGCGAGTTAGAAACACGTTTCTTCTAAAAGCTGCGTTTGGATATTCCTTAGTGAATGGGAGTATAGGGAGTAATGAGAATATCTGCCTCTAAAACAAAAACGGAGCTATCTAGCAGAATGATAGTCAAGGTATATAATCAACTTACAGAGTTAAGCTGATGTGTGAATGTAGCAGTTCGGAAACCTTTTCTTTTTTTAATCTAGAAACAGATATTTCCAGCCATATGCAGGTATGTAAAATTAGCTGTAGATAGCGTCTAAATCACAGGAGAAACGTATATTTCAAACTCCTCAGCTGTGTGTTTGTTCACATTGAAGTTGCATCTATGGTTAGATTCAGTGAGTAAGAAACACGTTTCTTCTTAACGCTGCATTTGGATATTCCGTAGTGAATGGGAGTGTAGGCTGTAATGAGAAATATCTGGCTCTAAAACAAAAACGGAGCTATCTGGCAGAGTGATTGTCTAAGTGTATATTCAACTTACGGAGTTAAACTGATGTGTGAATGTATCAGTTCAGAAACCCTTTCTTTGTTGAATCTAGAAACAGATATTTCCAGCGATATACAGCTAAGTAACAATTAGTGGTAAGATTGGGTCTAAAACACAGGAGAAACGTATATTTCAAACTGCTTTGCTGTGCTTTCGTTCACCTTAGGGAGTTGCATCTCTGTTTAGATTCAGGGAGTTAGAAACGCCATTCTTATAAAAGCTGCGTTTGGATATTCCTGAGTAAATGGGAGTAGAGTGTGTAATGAGAAATATCTGGCTCTGAAACAAAAACGGACCTATCTAGTAGAATGATTATCAAGGCATATATTCAACTTACAGAGTTAAGCTGATGTGTGAATGCAGCAGTTCAGAAACCCTTTCTTTGTTTAATCTAGAAACTGATATTCCAGCCATATAAATGTAGGTAAGAATTAGCGGGAAGATCACGTGTAAAACACAGGAGAAACGTACATTTCACGCTGCTCTGCTGTGTGTTCATTCACCTTAGGAAGTTGCATCTATGTTGAGGTTCAGCAAGTTAGAAACTCGTTTCTTCTTTTTTTTTCCCATTTATTTATTTTATTGCATTTTAGGTTTTGGAGTACATGTGAAGAACATGCAAAATTGTTGCATAGGAACACACATGGCAGTGTGATTTGCTGCCTTCCTCCCCATCACCTACATCTGGCATTTCTCCCCCTGCTATCTCTCCCCTGCTCCCCTCCCCCCACCCTCCCTCCCCTATTTCCCCCCAACTGACCCCAGTGTGTAGTGCTCCCCTCCCTGTGTCCATGTGTTCTCATTGTTCAACACCCGCCTATGAGTGAGAACATGCGGTGTTTGGATATTCCTGAGTGAATGGGAGTATAAGGTGTAATGTGAAATATCTTTCTCTAGAACAAAAACGGAGCTATCTAGCAGAATGATTGTCAAGGTGAATAATCAACTTGCAACGTGAAACTGATGTGTGAATGTAGCAGTTCAGAAACCATTCCTTTCGAGAATCTAGAAACAGATATTTCCAGTCGTATACAGGTGTATAATAATTAGCGGTAAGATCACGTCTAAAACACAGGAGAAATGTATATTTCAAACTGCTCTGCTGTGTGTTCGTTCACCTTAGGGAGTTGCATCTATGTTTAGATTCAGAGAGTTAGAAACACGTGTCTTCGAAAAGCTGAGTTTGGATATTCCTGAGTGAACGGGTGTGCAGGGTGTAATGAGAAATATCTGGCTTAAAACAAAAACGGAGCTATGTAGCAGAATGATTGTCAAGGTGTATATTCAACTTACAGAGCTAACCTGATGTGTTAATGTAGCAGTACAGAAATCCTTTCTTTTTTGAATCCAGAAAGAGATATTTACAGCCATATGCAGGCATATAAGAGTTAGCAGTAAGATCGCGTCTATCCAGCAGAATGATTGTAAAGGTGTATAATCAACTTACTGAGTTAATCTGTTGTGTGAATGTAGCAGTTCAGATACCCTTTCTTTGGAGAATCTAGAAACAGATATTTCCAGCCATATACGGGTATGTAAGAATTAGAGGAAAGATCGCGTCTAAAATAGAGGAGAAACGTATATTTTGAACTGCTCTACTGTGTGTTAGTTCAGCTTATAAACATTCATCTATGTTTAGATTCAGCGAGCTAGAAACACGTTTATTCTAAAAGCTGCGTTTGAATATATTGAGTGAATGGGAGTATAGAGTGTAATGAGAAATGTCTGGTTCTACAACAAAAACAGAGCTATCGAGCAGAATGGTTGTAAACGTGTATATTCTACTTACAGAGCTAAAGTAATGTGTTAATGTGGTAGCTCAGAAACCCTATACTTGGAGAATGTAGAAAGAAATATTTCCAGCCATATACAGATATACAAGAATTAGCGGTAAGATCCCGTCTAAAACACAGGAGAAACGTACATTTCAAAGTGCTCTGCTGTGTGTTCGTTCCCCTTAGGGAGTTGCATCTATGTTCAGATTCAGAGAGTCAGAAACACGTTTCTTCTAAAGCCTGCTTTTGGATATTCCTGAGTTAATGGGAGTATGGGGTGTAATGAGAAATATCTGGCTCTTAAACAAAAACGGAGCTACCGAGCAGAATTATTGTCAAGGTGTATATTCAACTTACAGAGTTAAACTGATGTGTTAATGTAGCAGTTTATAAACCCTTTCCTTTTAGAATCTAGAAACAGATATTTCCAGCAATATACAGTTATGTAAGAAGTAGCGGTAAGATTGTGTCTACAACACATGAGAAATGTATATTTTAAACTGCTCTGCTGTGTGTTCGTTGAAATAAAGAAGTTGCATCTATGTTTAGATTCAGCTTGTTAGAAGCACGTTTCTTCTCAAAGCTGCGTTTGGATATAGTGAGTGAATGGGATTATAGGCTGTAATGAGAAATATCTGGCTGTAAAACAAAAATGGAGCTGTCGAACAGAATGATTGTCAAGGTGTGTAGTCAACTTACAGAGTTAAACTGATATGTTAATGTAGCTGTTCAGAAACCCTTTCCTTGGAGAATCTAGAAACAGATATTTCCAGCCATATACAGGTATGTAAGAATTAGCGATAAGATCGCGTCTAAAACACAGGAGAAACGTATATTTGAAACACTCTGCTGTGTGTTCATTCACCTTAGGAAGTTGCGTCTGTGTTTAGATTCAGCGAGTTAGAAACACGTTTCTTCTAAAAGCTGCGTTTGTATATCCCTGAGTGAACGGGAGTATAGGGTGTAATGATAAATATCTGGCTCTTAAACAAAAACGGAGCTATCGTGCAGAATGATTGTCAAGATGTATATTCAACTTACAGAGGTAAACTGATGTGTGAATGTAGCAGTTCAGAAACCCTTCCTTTTTTCAATCTAGAAACAGATATTTTCAGCCATATACAAGTATGTAAGAATTAGCAGTAAGATTGCATCTAAAACACAGGAGAAACGTATATTTGAAACTGCCCTGCTGTGTGTTCGTTCACCTTAGGAAGTTGCATATATGTTTAGATTCAGCGAGTTAGAAACGCGATTCATCTAAAAGTTACGTTTGGATATTCCTTAGTGAATGGGAGTATAGGGTGTAATGAGATATATCTGGCTCTAAAACACCAACGGAGCTATCTAGCAGAATGATTGTCAAGATGTATATTCAAGCTAAACAGGTAAACTGATGTTTTAATGTAGCAGTTCAGAAACACTTTCTTTGGAGAATCTAGAAACAGACATATCCAGCCATATGTATGTACATGAGAATTAGCTGTAAGATCGCGTCCAAAACATGGAGAATCGTACATTTGAAACTGCTCTGCTGTGTGTTCATTCACCTTAGGAAGTAGCATCTATGTTTAGATTCTGCGAGTTAGAAACACGTTTCTTCTAAAAGCTACGTTTGGATATATTGAGTGAATGGGAGTATAGGGTGTAATGAGAAATGTCTGGCTCTAAAAGAAAAACCTAACTATCGAGCAGGATGATTGTCAACGTGTGCATTGAACTTACAGAGCTAAAGTGATGTGTTATTTTAGTAGTTCAGAAACCCTTTCCTTGGAGAATCTAGAAAGAGATATTTCCAGCCATACACAGATATAGAAGAATTAGCAGTAATTTCACGTCTAAAACAAAGGAGAAATGTAGATTTCAAACTGCACTGTTGTGTGTTTGTTCACCTTAGGAAGTTGCGTCTATGTTTATATTCAGCGAGTTAGAAACATGTTTCTTCTAAAAGCAGCGTTTGGATATTCCTGAGTGAATAGGAATATAGGGTGTAATGAGAAATATCTGGCCCTAAAACAAAAACGGAACTATCGAGAAGAATGATTGTCAAGGTGTATATTCAACTTACAGAGTTAAATTGATGTGTAAATGTAGCAGTTCAGAAACCATTTTTTTATTGAATCTAGAAACAGATATTTTCAGCCATATACAGCTAGGTAACAATTAGCGGTAAGATCGGGTCTAAAACACAGGAGAAACGAATATTTTAAACTGCTCTGCCGTGTGTTCGTTCATGTTAGGAAGTTGCATCTATGTTTAGATTCAGGTAGTTAGAAAAGCATTTCTTCTAAAAGCTGCGTTTGGATATGCCTGAGTGAAAGGGAGCAGAGGGTGTAATGACAAATACCTGGCTCTAAAACAAAAACGGAGCTATCTAGCAGAATGATTGTGAAGGTGTATATTCACCTTACAGAGTTAAAATGATGTGTGAATGTTGTAGTTCATAATCCCTTTGTTTATTTAATCGAGAAACAAATATTTCCAGTCATATACAGGTGTGTAATAATTGGCAGTAATATCACATCTAATACACAGGAGAAACGTACATTTCAAACTGCTCTGCTGTGTGTTCGTTCACCTTAGGAAGTTGCATCTATGTTTAGATTCAGCGAGTTAGAAAATGTTTCTTCTAATAGCTGTGTTTCGATATTCCTGAGTGAATGGGAGTATAGAGTTTAATGAGAAATATCTGGCTCTGAAACAAAAACGGAGCTATCTAGCAGAATGATTGTCAAGGTGTATATTCAACTTGCAGAGTTAAGCTGATGTGTGAATGTAGCAGTTCAGAAACCCTTTCTTTGTTGAAACTAGAAACAGATAATTCCAGCCATATACTGCTAGGTAACAATTAGAGGTAAGATCGGGTCTAAAACACAGGAGAAACGTATATTTTAAACTGGTCTGCCGTCTGTTCGTTCGCGTTACGAAGTGCGTCCATGTTTATATACAGCAAGTTAGAAACACGTTTCTTCTAAAAGCTGCGTTTGGATATTCCTGAGTGAAAGGGAGTGTAAGGTGTAATGAGAAACTCTGGCTGTAAAACAAAAACGGACCTATGTAGCAGAATGATTGTCAAGGTGTGTGTTCAACTTACAGAGTTAAACTGATTTGTCAAGGTAGCAGTTCAGAAACCCTTTCTTTGTTTAACCTAGAAACAGATATTTCCAGCCATATACAGGTATGTAAGAATTAGCGGTAAGATCTCGTGTAAAACACAGGAGAAACGTATATTTGAAACTGCTCTGCTGTGTGTTCGCTCACTTTAGGAAGTTGTATCTATGGTTAGATTCAGCGAGTTAGAAACTGTTTCTTCTAAAAGCTGCATTTCGATATTCCTGATGAATGGGAGTATAGCGTGTAATGAGAAATATCTGGCTCTGAAACAAAAATGGAGCTATCTAGCAGAATGATTGTCAAGGCGTATATTCAACTTGCAGACTTAAGCTGATGTATGAATGTAGCAGTTCAGAAACCCTTTCTTTGTTTAATCTAGAAACAGATATTTCCAGCCATAGACAGGTATAGAAGAATTAGCTGTATTTTCGCGTCTAAAGCAGAGGAGAAGCGTAGATTTCAAACTGCACTGTTGAGTGTTCTTTCACCTTAGGAAGTTGTGTCTATGTTTATATTCAGCGAGTTAGAAACACGTTTCTAACTCGCTGAATTGAATAAGAGTATAGGGTCTAATGAGAAATACCTGGCCCTAAAACAAAAACGGAGCTATCTAGCAGAATGATTGTCAAGGTGTATATTCAACTTACAGAGTTAAACTGATGTGTGAATGTAGCAGTTCAGAAACCCTTTCTTTGTTGAATCTAGAAACAGACATTTCCAGCCATATACAGCTAAGTAAAAATTAGCGGTAAGATCTGGTCTAAAACACAGGAGAAACGTATATTTTAAACTGCTCTGCCCTATGTTCGTTCATGTTAGGAAGTTGCATCTATGTTTAGATTCAGGTAGTTAGAAAAGCGTTTCTTCTAAAAGCTGTGTTTGTATATTCCTGAGTGAATAGGAGTATAGGGTGTAATGAGCAATATCTGGCTCTAAAATAAAATGGAGCTATCTAACAGAATGATTTTCAAGGTGTATATTCAAGTTACAGAGTTAAACTGATGTGTGAAGGTAGCAGTTCATAAATCCTTTGATTATAGGATCTAGAAACAGATATTTCCAGCCATATAGAGGTATATAATAATTAGCGGTAAGGTGGCGTATGAAACACAGGAGAAACGTATATTTCAAACTGACTGTGCTGTGTTTTCATTTACCTTAGGAAGTTGCATCTATATTTACGTTCAGGGAGTTGGAAACACGTTTCTTCCAAAAGCTGTGCTTGGATATTCCTGAGTGAATAGGGTATAGGGTGTAATGAAAAATATCTTTATCTAAAACAGAAACGGAGCTATCTAGCAGAATGATTGTCAAGGTGTATAATGAAATAAGAGAGGTAAACACATCTGTGAATGTAGGATTTCAGAAACCCTTTCTTTGTAGAATTTAGAAATATATATTTTCAGCCATACAGGTATACAAGAGGTAGTGTTAGGTTGCGTCTAAAACAGAGGAGAAACATATACTTCAAACTGTTCTGCTCTGTGTTTGTTCACCTTAGGAAGTTGCATCTGTGTTTAGATTCAGCGACTTAGAAACACGTTTCTGCTAAAAGCTTCATTTGTGTATTCCTGAGTGAATGGTATTATAGGGTGTAATGAGAAATACCTGGCTCTAAAACACAAACGGAGCTATCTAGCAGAATGATTTTCAACGTGTATATTCAACTTACAGAGTTAAACTGATGTGTCAATTTCGAAGTTCAGAAATCCTTTCTTTTTTGAATCTAGAAACAAATATTTCCAGCCATATACGGGTATATAAGAATTAGCGGTAAGATCACGGCTAAAACACAGGAGAAACGTATCTTTCAAACTGCTCTGCTGTGTGTTCGTTCACCTTAGGAAGTTGCATCTATGTTTAGATTCAGCGAGTTAGAAACACGTTTCTTCAAAAACCTGCGTTTGGATATTACTGAGTGAATGGGATTGTAGGGTGTAATGAGAAATATCTGGCTGTAAAATAAAAATGGAGCTGTCGAGCAGAGTGATTGTCAAGGTGTATATTCAACTTACAGAGTTAAACTGATGTGTTACTGTAGCTGCTCAGAAACCCTTTCCTTGGAGAATCTAGAAATAGATATTTCAGACCATATACAGGTATATAAGAATTACCGGTAAGATCGTGTGTAGAACATAGGAGAAACGTGTGTTTCAAACTGCTCTGCTGTGTGTTCGTTCACCTTAGGAAGTTGCATCTGTGTTTAGATTCAGCGAGTTAGAAACACGTTTCTTCTAAAAGCTGCGTTTATATATCCCTGAGTGAACGGGAGTATAGGGTGTAATGAGAAAGATCTGGCTCTTAACCAAAACGGAGCTATCGAGCAGAATGGTTGTCAAGGTGCATATTCAAATTACAGAGTTAAACAGTTGTGAATGTAGCAGTTCAGAAACCCTTCCTTTTTTGAATCTATAAACAGATATTTCCAGCCATATTCAGGTATGTAAGAATTAGCGGTAAGATCGAGTCTAAAACACAAGAGAAACGTATATTTGAAGCTGCCCTGCTGTGTGTTCGTTCACCTTAGGAAGTTGCATATATGTTTAGATTTGGCGAGTTAGAAACGCGATTCTTCTAAAAGTTGCATTTGGATATTCCTTATTGGATGGGAGTATAGGGTGTAATGAGAAATATCTGGCTCTAAAACACCAACGGAGCTATCTAGCAGAATGATTCTGAAGGTGTATATTCAACATACAGAGTTAAGCTGACGTCTGAATGTAGCAGTTCAGAAACCCTTTATTTGGAGAATCTAGAAACAGATATTTCCAGCCATATACAGATATATAAAAATTAGCGGTAAAATCGTGTCTAAAACCCAGGAGAAACGTATCATTCAAACTGCTCTGCTCTGTGTTCATTCACCTTAGGAAGTTTCATCTATGTTTAGATTCAGCGAGTTAGAAACCCGTTTCTTCAAAAATCTGAGTTTGGATATTTCTGAGTGAATGGGAATGTTGGATGTAATGAGAAATATCTGGCTCCAAAAAAAAACGGAGTTATCGAGTGCAATGATTGCCAAGATGTATATTCAACTTACAGAATTAAACTGATGTTTTAATATTGCAGTTCAGAAAACCTTTCTTTGGATAATCTAGAAAAAGACATATCCAGCCATATGTAGGTACATAAGAATGAGCTGTAAGATAGCATCCAAAACAAGGAGAATCGTACATTTCAAACTGCTCTGCTGTGTGTTCGTTCAACTTAGGAAGTAGCATCTATGTTTAGATTCAGCGAGTTAGAAACACATTTCTTCTAAAAGCTACGTTTGGATATACTGAGTGAATGGGAGTATAGGGTGTAATGAGAAATGTCTGGCTCTAAAAGAAAAACGTAACTATTGAGCAGAATGAATGTCAACGTGTGCATTGAACTTACAGTGCTTAAGTGATGTGTTAATGTAGTAGTTCAGAAACCATTTCCTCGGAGAATCTAGAAAGAGATACTTGCAGCAATACACAGGTTTAGAAGAATTAGCGGTAATTTCGCATGTAAAACAAAGGAGAAACGTAGATTTCAAACTGCTATGCTGTGTGTTCGTTCACCTTAGGAAGTTGCATCTATGTTTAGATTCAGAGAGTCAGAAATACGTTTCTTCTAAAAGCTGCGTTTGGATATTCCTGAGTTAATGGGAGTATAGAGTGTAATGAGAAATATCTGGCTGTTAAACAAGAACAGAGCTATCAAGCAGAATTATTGTCAAGGTGTATATTCAACTTACAGAGTTAAACTGATGTGTTAATGAAGCAGTTCATAAACCCTTTCCCTTTAGAATCTAGAATCTAGAAACAGGTATTTCCAGCCATATGCAGGTATATAAGAATTTGTGTTAAGACCGCATCTTAAACACGAGAGAATCATAAATTTCTAACTGCTCTGCTGTGTGTTTGTTCACCTTAGGAAGTCCCATCTATGCTAAATTTAGCAAGTTAGGAACACATTTCTTCTAAAAGTTGCATTCGGATATTCCTGAGTGAATGGGAGTATAGGATGTAATGAGAAATATCTGGCTCTAAAACACCAACGGAGCTATATAGCAGAATGATTGTCAAGGTGTATATTCAACATACAGAGTTAAACTGTTGTGTGAACGTAGCAGTTCAAAAACCCTTTCTTTGTGGAATCTAGAAACAGATATTTCCAGCCATATACAGGTTTAAAAGAAGTAGCGGTAATATCGCGTCCAAAACAGAGGAGAAACGTAAATTTCAAACTGCTCTGCTGCGTGTCCGTTCACCTTAGGAGGTTGCATCTATGTTTAGATTCAGCGAGTTAGAAACACTTTTCCTCTAAAAGTTGCGTTTGGATATATTGATTGAATTGGAGTATATAGTGTAATGAGAAGTATCTGGCTGTAAAACAAAAAGGGAGCTATCGAGCAGAATGATTGTCAAGGTGCATATTCAACTTACAGAGTTAAACTGATGTGTTAATGTAGCAGTTCAGAAACAATTTCCTTGGAGAATCTAAAAACAGATATTTACAGCCATAAACAGGTATATAAGAAATAATGGTAAGATCACGTCTAAAACACGGGAGAAACGTATACTTGAAACTGCTCTGCTGTGTGTTCATTCAGCTTTAGAAGATTCATCTATGTTTAGATTCTCCGAGTTAGAAAAACCTTTCTTGTAAAAGCGGCCTTTGGATATTCCTCAGTGAATGGGAGTAGAGGGTGTAATGAGAAATATCTGGCTCTACAACAAAAACGGAGCTACCTAGCAGAATGATTGTCAAAGTGTATATGTAACTTACAGAGTTAAACTGATGTGTGAATGTAGCAGTTCAGAAACCATTTCTCTCTAGAATCTAGAAACAGATATTCCCAGCCATATACAGGTATATAAGAATTAGCGGTAAGATCGCATCTAAAACATAGGAGAAACATATATATCAAATTGCTCTGCTGTGTGTTGGTTCACCTTAGGAAGTTGCATCTATGTTTACGTTCTGCGAGTTAGAAACACGTTTCCTCTAAAAGCTGCATTTGAATAAATTGAGTGAATGTGACTATAGGGTGTAAAGAGAAATGTCTGGCTCTGAAACAAAAATGGAGCTATCGAGAAGAATGATTGTCAACGTGTATAGTCAACTTACAGAGCTAAAGTGATGTGTTAATGTGGTAGCTCAGAAACCCTTTCCTTGGAGAATCTAGAAAGAAATATTTCCAGCTATATACAGATATACAAGAATTAGCGGTAAGATCGCGTCTGAAACACAGGAGAAACGTAGATTTCAACCTGCTCTGCTGTGTTTTCGTTCACCTTAAGAAGTTGCATCTGTGCTTGGATTCAGCGAGTTAGAAACACGTTTCTTCTAAAAGCTGCGTTTGGATATTCCTGACTGAATGGGAGTATAGTGTGTAAAGAGAAATATCTGGCTCTAAAACAAACCTGGTTCTATCTAGCAGAATGATTGTCAAGGTGTATATTCAATGTACAGAGTTAATCTGATATGTCAATGTAGCAGTTCAGATACCCTTTCTTTGGAGAATGCAGAAACAGATATTTCCAGCCATGTACAGGTAGGTAATAATTAGCGGTATGTTCGCGTCTAAAACACAGGAGAAACGTATATTTCAACCTGTTCTGCTGTGTGTTTGTTCACCGTAGGAAATTGCATATAGGTTTAGATGCAGCGAGGTAGAAACATGTTTCTTGTAAAAGCTGCGTTTGCATATTCCTGAGTGAATGGGAATATAAGGTGTAATGTGAAATATCTGGCTCTAGAACAAAAACGGAGCTATCTAACAGAATGATTGTGAAGGTGTATAATCGACTTACAGAGTTAAACTGATGTGTGAATGTGGCAGTTCAGAAACCCTTTCTTTGTTGGATCAGAAACAGATATTTCGAGCCATATACAGGTATGTAAGAATTAGCGGTAAGATCGCGTTTAAAACACAGGAGAAACGTATATTTCAAACTGCTCTGCTTTGTGTTCGTTTGCCTTAGGAAGCTCCATCTATGTTTAGATTCACCGAGTTAGAAACACGTTTCTTCTAAAAGCTGCGTTTGGATATTCCTGAATGAATGGGAGTATAGGGTGTAATGACAAATATCTGGCTCTAAAACAAAAATGGAGCTAAGTAGCAGAATGATTGTCAAGGTTTATATTCAACTTACAGAGATAAACTGATTTGTGAATGTAGCAGGTCAGAAACCCTTTCTTCGTTGAATCTAGAAACACATATTTACAACCATATATAGGTATGTAATAATTAGCGGTAAGCTTGCGTCTAAAACACAGGAGAAACGTGTATTTCAAACTGCTCTGCTTTGTGTTTGTTCGCCTTAGGAAACTCCATCTATGTTTAGATTCACCGAGCTGGAAACACTTTTCTTCTGAAAGCTGCGTTTGGATATATTGAGTGAATGGGAGTATAGGGTTTAATGAGAAATGTCTGCCTCTAAAACATAAACGGGGCTATCAAGCAAAATGATAGTCAACGTGTATATTCAACTTACAGAGCTAAAGTGAGGTGTTAATGAGGTAGTTCCGAAATCTTTCCTTGGAGAATATACAAAGAAATACTTCCAGCCACGTACAGGTATACAAGAATTTGCGGTAAGATCGCCTCTAAAATACAGGAGAAACGAATGTTTCAACCTGCTCTGCTGTGTGTTCGTTCACCTTAGGAAGTTGCATATATGTTTAGATAAAGCGAGTTAGAAACACGTTTCTTCTAAAAGCTGAGTTTGTATATTCCTTAGTGTATAGGAGTATAAGGTGTAATGAGAAATATCTGGCTCTAGAACAACAACGGAGCTATCTAGCAGAATGATTGTCAAGATGTATAATCAACTTAAAGGGTTAAACTGATGTGTGTATATAGCAGTTCAGATACCCTTTCTTTGGAGAATCTAGAAACAGATATTTCCAGCCATATACAGGTATATAAGAATTAGCGGTAAGATAGCGTGTAGAACATAGGGCAAACGTGTATTTCAAACTGCTCTGCTGCGTGTTCGTTCACCTTAGGAAGTTGCATCTATGTTTAGATACTGCGAATTAGAAAGAAGTTTCTTCTAAAAGATGCCTTTGGATATTCCTGAGTGAATGGGAGTATAACGTGTAATGAGAAATATCTGGCTCTAAAACATAAAGGCAGGATCGAGCAGAATGATTGTCAAGGTGTATATTCAACTTAGAGAGTTAAACTGATATGTGAATGTAGCAGTTCAGAAACCATTTCTCTGTTGAATCTAGAAACAGATATTCCAGCCATATACAGGTATATAAGAATTAGCGTTAAAATCGCCTCTAAAACACAAGAGAAACGTAAATTTCAAACTGCTCTGTTGTGTGTTTGTTCACCTTAGGAAGTTGCATCTATGTTTAGATTCAGCGAGTTAGAAACACTGTAGTTTCTTCTAAACCCTGCGTTTGGATATTCCTGAGTTAATGAGAGTAGAGGTTGTAATGAGAAATATCTGGCTATGAAACAAAAACAGAGCTATCTAGCAGAATGATTGTGAAGGTGTGTATTTAACTTACAGAGTTAAGCTGATGTGTGAATGTAGTAGTTCACAAACCCTTTATTTGGAGAATCTAGAAACAGGTATTACCAGCCATATACAGGTATATAAGAATTAGCGGTAAGATTGTGTATAAAACACAGGAGAAACATATCTTTCAAACTGCTCTGCTCTGTGTTCGTTCACCTTAGGAAGTTGCATCCATGTTTAGATTCAGCTAGTCAGAAACACGTTTCTTCAAAAAGCTACGTTTGGATACATTGAGTGAATGGGAGTATAGGGTGTAATGAGAAATATCTGGCTCCAGTACAAAAACGGACTTATGGAGCAGAATGATTGTCAAGGTGTATATTTAACATACAGAGGTAAACTGATGTTTTAATGTAGCAGTTCATAAACCCATTCTTTAGAGAATCTAGAAAAAGATATATCCAGCCATATGCAGGTATATAAGAAATAGCTGTAAGATCGTGCCCAAAACACAGGGGAATCGTACCTTTCAAACGGCTCTGCTGTGTGTTCGTTCACCTTAGGAAGTAGCATCTATCTTTAGATTCAGCGAGTTAGAAACACGTTTCTTCTAGAAGCTATGTTTGGATATATTGAGTGAATGGGAGTATAGGGTGTAATGAGAAATGTCTGGCTCTAAAAGAAAAACGTGCCTATCGAGAATAATGATTGTCAATGTGTGCATTGAACTTACAGAGCTAAAGTGATGTGTTAATGTAATAGTTCAGAAACCCTTTCCTTGGAGAATCTAGAAAGAGATATTTCCAGCCATACACAGGTATAGAAGAATTAGCTGTAATTTTGCGTCTAAAACAAAGGAGAAACGTAGACTACAAACTGCACTGCTGTATGTTCATTCACCTTAGGAAGTTGCGTCCATGTTTATATTCAGCGAGTTAGAAACACATTTCTTCTAAAAGCAGCGTTTGGATATTCCTGATTGAATAGGAGTATAGGGTCTAATGAGAAATATCTGGCTCTAAAACAAAAACAGAGCTATCTAGGAGAATGAATGTCAACGTGTATATTCAACTTGCAGATTTAATCTGATGTGTGAATGTAGCAATTCAGATACCCTTTCTTTGGAGAATCTAGAAATAGATATTTCAGGCCATATACAGGCATATAAGAATTAGCGGTCTAAATTAGATCGAGTCTAAAACACAGGAGAAACATATATTTGAAACACTCTGCTGTGTGTTCGTTCACCTTAGGAAGTTGCACCTGTGTTTAGATTCAGCGAGTTAGAAACATGTTTCCTCTAAAAGCTGCGTTTGTATATCCCTGAGTGAATGGGAGTATAGGGTGTAATGAGATATATCTGGCTCTAAAACACCAACGGAGCTATCTAGCAGAATGATTGTCAAGGTGTGTATTCATCTTAAGAGGTAAACTGATGTGTGAATGTAGCAGGCAAGAAACCCTTTCTTTGGAGAATCTGGAAACAGACATATCTAGCCATATGCCGGTACATAAGAAATAGCTGTAAGATTGCGTCCAAAACAAGGAGAATCGTACATTTTAAACTGCTCTGCTGTGTGTTCATCCACCTTAGGAAGTAGCATCTATGTTTAGATTCAGCGAGTTAGAAACACGTTTCTTCTAAAAGCTACGTTTGGATATACTGAGTGAATGGGTGTATAGGGTGTAATTAGAAATGCCTGGCTCTAAAAGAAAAACGTAACTATCGAGCAGAATGATTGTCAAAGTGTGCATTGAACTTACAGAGCTAAAGTGATGTGTTAATGTAGTAGTTCAGAAACCCTTCCCTTGGAGAATCTAGAAAGAGTTATTTCCAGCCATACACAGGTATAGAAGAATTAGTGATAATTTCACGTCTAAAACAAAGGAGAAACGTAATTTCAAACTGCACTGCTGTGTGTTCGTTCACCTTAGGAAGTTGAGTCTATGTTTATATTCAGCGAGTTAGAAACACGTTGCTTCTAAAAGCTACGTTTGGATATTCCTGAGTGAATAGGAGTATAGGGTGTAATGAGAAATATCTGGACCTAAAACAAAAACGGAGCTATCCAGCAGAATGATTGTCAAGGTGTGTATTCAACTTACAGAGTTAAACTGACGTGTGAATGTAGCAGTTCAGAAACCTTTTCTTTGTTGAATCTAGAAACAGATATTTCCAGCCATATACAGCTAGGTAACAATTAGCGGTAAGTTCGGGTCTAAAACACAGGAGAAACGTATATTTTAAACTGCTCTGCCGTGTGTACGTTCATGTTAGGAAGTTGCATCTATGTTTAGGTTCAGGTAGTTAGAGAAGCGTTTCTTCTAAAAGCTGCGTTTGGATATTCCTGAGTGAATGGGAGTAGAGGGTGTAATGACAAATACCTGGCTCTAAAAAAAAAAAACGGAGCTATCTAGCCGAATGATTTTGAAGGTGTATATTCACCTTATAAAGTTAAAATGATGTGTGAATGTTGTTGTTCAGAATCCCTTTGTTTCTTTAATCGAGAAACAGGTATTTCTAGTCATATACAGGTATTTAAGAATTAGTGGTAATATCGCGCCTAAAACACAGGAGAAACGTACATTACAAACTGCTCTGCTGTGTGTTCGTTCACCTTAGGAAGTTGCATCTATGTTGAGATTCAGCGAGTTAGAAACTGTTTCTTCTAATAGCTGCCTTTTGATATTCCTGAGTGAATGGTAGTGTAGGGTTTAATTATAAATATCTGGCTCTGAAACAAAAATGGAGCTATCTAGCAGAATGATTGTCAAGGCGTATATTCAACTTGCAGAGTTAAGCTGATGTGTGAAGGTAGCAGTTCAGAAACCCTTTCTTTGTTTAATCTAGAAACAGATATTTCCAGACACATACAGGTATACAAGAAGTAGCAGTAAGATCGCATCCAAAATACAGGAGAAACGTACATTTCAAACTGCTCTGCTGTATGTTCGGTCACCTTAGGAAGTTGCATCTATATTTAGAGTCAGTGAGTTAGAAACACGTTTCTTCTAAAAGCTGCGTTTGGATATATTGAGTGAATGGGAGTATAGGGTTTAATGAGAAATGACTGCCTCTAAAACAAAAACGAGGCTATCAAGCAGAATGATTGTCAACGTGGATTCAACTTACAGAGCTAAAGTGATGTATTAATGAGGTAGTTCAGAAAATCTTTCCTTGGAGAATCTGCAAAGAAATACTTCCAGCCACGTACAGATATACAAGAATTTGTGATAAGATCACGTCTAAAATACAGGAGAAACAAATATTTCAACCTGCTCTGCTGTGTGTTCCTTCACCTTAGGTAGTTGCATATATCTTTAGATACAGCGAGTTAGAAACACGTTTTTTCAAAAAGCTGCATTTGCATATTCCTGAGTGAATGGGAGTATAAGGTGTAATGAAAAATATCTGACTTTAGAACAATAACGGAGCTATCTAGCAGAATGATTGTCAAGATGTATAATCAACTTAAAGAGTTAAACTGATGTTTGAATGTAGCAGTTCAGAAACCCTTTCTTTCGAGAATCTAGAAACAGATATTTCCAGCCATATACAGGTATATAGAATTAGCGGTAAGATCGCGTGTAGAACATAGGAGACAAGTGTATTTCAAACTGCTCTGCCGTGTGTTCGTTCACCTTAGGAAGTTGCATCTATGTTTAGATACTGCAAGTTAGAAAGACGTTTCTTCTAAAAGCTGAGTTTGGATATTCCTGAGTGTATGGGAGTATAACGTGTAATAAGAAATATCTGGCTCTAAAACAAAAATGGAGGATCGAGCAGAATGATTGTCAAGGTGTATAATCAACTTAAAGAGTTAAACTGATGTGTGAATGTAGCAGTTCAGAAATGATTTCTCTGTTGAATCTAGAAACAGATATTCCAGCCGTATAGAGGTATATAAGAATTAGAGTTAAATTGCCTCTAAAACACAGGAGAAACTTATATTTCAAACTGCTCTACTGTGTGTTCATTCACCTTAGGAATTTGCATCTATGTTTACATTCGGCGAATTAGAAACACGTTTCTTCTAAAAGTTGCGTTTGGATATTCCTTAGTGAATGGGAGTATAGGGTGTAATGAGAAATATCTGGCTCTAAAACACCAACGGAGCTATCTAGCAGAATGATTGTCAAGGTTTATATTCAACTTACAGAGGTAAACTGATGTTTTAATGTAGCAGTTCAGAAACCGTTTCTTTGGAGAATCTAGAAACAGACATATCCAGCAATATGCAGGTACATAAGAATTAGCGGTAATTTCGCGTCTAAAACAAAGGAGAAACGTAGATTTCAAACTGCACTGCTGTGTGTTCGTTCACCTTAGAACGTTGCGTCTATGTTTATATTCAGTGAGTTAGAAACACGTTTCTTCTAAAAGCAGCGTTTGGATATTCCTGACTGAATAGGAGTATAGGGTGTAATGAGAAATATCTAGCTCTAAAACAAAAACGGAGCTGTCTAGGAGAACGATTGTCAAGGTGTATATTCATCCTGCAGAGTTAAACTGATATTTTAATGTAGCAGTTCAGAAGCCGTTTCTTTGGAGAATCTAGAAACAGACATATCCAGCCATATGCAGGTACATAAGAATTAGGTGTTAGATCGCGTCTAAACACAGGAGAAACATATATTTCAAACTACACTGCTGTGGGTTCGTCCACCTTACCAAGTTGCATCTATGTTTAGATTCAACGAGTTAGAAACACGTTTCTTCTAAAAGCTGCATTTGGATATTCCAGAGTCAGTGGGAGTATAGGGCGTAATGAGAATAAATGGCTGTAAAACTAAAACGGAGCTATCCAGCAGAATAATTGTCAGGGTGAATATTCAACTTACAGAGTTAATGTGTTGTGGGAATATAGAAGTTCAGATACCCTTTCTTTGGAGAATCCAGAAACAGATATTTGCAGCCATATACAGGTGTATAAGAATTAGCGGAAAGATCGTGTCTAAAACAGAGGAGAAACGTATATTTCAAACTGCTCTGCTGTGTGTTCGTTTATCTTAGGTATATTCATCAATGTTTAGATTCAGAGAGTTAGAAACACGTTTCTTCAAAGCTGCGTTTGAATATATTGAGTGAATGGGTGTATAGGGTGTAATGAGAAATGTCTGGCTCTAAAATAAAAATGGAGGTATCGAGCAGAATGATTGTCAACGTGTATATACAACTTACAGAGTTAAACTGATGTGTCAATCTGGCAGTCCAGAACCCCTTTCTTTCGAGAATCTAGAAACAGATATTTCCAGCCATATACCGGTATATAAGAATTAGTGCTAACATCGAGTCTAAAACACAGGAGAAACGTATATTTCAAACACTCTGCTGTGTGTTCGTTCACCTTAGGGAGTTGAATCTATGTTTAGATTCAGCGAGTTGGAAAAACGTTTCTCCTAAAAGCTGCGTTTGGATATTCCAGAGTGAATGGGAGTATACGCTGTAATGAGAAATATCTGGCTCTAAAACAAAAATGGAGCTATCTAGCAGAATGATTGTCAAGGTGTATATTCAAGTTACAGATTTAATCTGATGTGTGAATGTAGCAGTTCAGATACCCTTTCTCTGGAGAATCTAGAAACAGATATTTCCAGCCATAAACCGGTATATAAGAATAACGGTAAGATCGCGTCTAAAACACAGCAGAAACGCATATTTCAAACTGCTCTGCTGTCAGTTCACTCAACTTACAGAGTTGCATCTATGTTTACATTCAGCGAGTCAGAAACACGTTTCTTCTAAAAGCTGTGTTTCGATATTCCTGATTTAATGGCAGTATAGGCTGTAATGAGAAATATCTGGCTGTAAAACAAAAATGGAGCTGTCGAGCAGAATGATTGTCAAGGTGTATATTCAACTTACAGAGTTAAACAGATGTGTTAATGTAGCTGTTCAGAAACCCTTTCCTTGGAGAAGCTAGAAATAGATATTTCAGGCCATATACAGGTATATAAGAATTAGGTGTAAGATCACGTGTAAAACACAGGAGAAACGTATATTTCAAACTGCTCTCCTGTGTGTTCGTTCACCTTAGGAAGCTTCGTCTATGTTTAGATTTAGCGAGTTAGAAACACGTTTCTTCTAAAAGCTGCGTTTGTATGTTCCAGAGTGAATAGGAGTATAGGGTGTAATGAGCAATATCTGGCCCTAAAATAAAAATGGAGCTATCTAACAGAATGATTTTCAAAGTGTATATTCAAGTTACAGAGTTAAACTGATGTGTGAAGGTAGCAGTTCATAAATCCTTTGATTATAGGATCTAGAAATAGATATTTCCAGCCATATAGAGGTATAAAAGAATTAGCAGTAAGATCACGTATGAAACACAGGAGAAACTTATATTTCAAACTGACTGTGCTGTGTGTTCGTTTACCTTAGGAAGTTGCATCTATGTTTACGCTCAGGGAGTTGGAAACACGTTTCTTCTAAAAGCTGTGCTTGGATATTCCTGAGCGAATAGGATTATAGGGTGTATTGAAAAATATCTGGATCTAAAACAGAAATGGAGCTATCTACCAGAATGATTGTTAAGCTGTATAATGAAATAAGAGAGTTAAACTGATGTGTGAATGTAGGATTTCAGAAACCCTTTCTTTGTAGAATCTAGGAATAGATATTTTCAGCCATATAGGTATACAAGAAGTAGCGGTAAGATCGCGTCTAAAACAGAGGAGAAACGTATATTTCAAACTGCTCTGCTGTGTGTTCGTTCACCTTCGAAAGTTGCATCTATGTTTAGATTCAGAGAGTTAGAAACACGTTTCATCTAAAAGCTGCGTTTGGATATTCCTGAGTGAATGTGACTATAGGTTGTAATGAAAAATATCTGGCTCTAAAACAAAAACGAAGCTATCGAGCAGAATGATTGTCTAGGTGAATACTAAACTTACAGAGTTAAACTGGTGTGTGAATGTAGCAGTACAGAAACACTTTCTTTGGAGAATCTAGAAACAGATATTTTCAGGCATATACGGGTATATAAGAATTAGTGGTAATATTGCGCCTAAAACACAGGAGAAACGTATATTTCAAACTGCTCTGCTGTGTGTTCGTTAATCTTAGGATTTTGCATCTATGTTTACATTCAGCGGAGTGAGAAACAGGTTTCTTCTAAAAACTGCGTTTGGATATATTGTTAATGGAAGTATAGGGTGTAATGGGAAATATCTGTCTCTAAAAAAAATCGGAGCTATCTAGCAGAATGATTCTCAAGGCGTATATTCAACTTACAGAGATAAACTGTTGTGTGAATGTAGCAGTTCAGAAACCCTTTTTTTGAAGAATCCAGAAACAGGTATTTTCAGCCATATACAGGTATATAAGAGTTAGCGGTACGATCGCATCTAAAACACAGGAGAAACGTATATTTCAAACTGTTCTGTTTTGCGTTCGTTCAACTTAGGAAGTTGCATCTATGTTTAAATTCGCGAGTTAGAAACACGTTTCTTCTAAAAGCTGCGTTTGGATATTCCTGAGTGAATGGGAGTATAGGGTGTACTGAGAAATATCTTGCTCTAAAACAAAACTGGAGCTATCTAGCAGAATGATTGTCAAGGTGTATATTCAACTTACAGAGTTAAACTGACGTGTGAGTGTAGCAGTTCAGACACCCTTTCTTGGTTGAATCTAGAAACAGATATTCCCAGCATATACAGGTAAATAAGAATTACCGTTAAGATAGCGTCTAAAACACAGGAGAAACGTATATTTGAAACTGCTCTGCTGTGTGTTCATTCACCTTAGGAAGTTCTATCTATATTTAGATTCAGCGAGTTAGAAAAACGTTTCTTCTATATAATGCGTTGGATTTTCCTTAGTGAATGAGAGTATAGGGTGTAATGAGAAATATCTGGCTCTAAAACACCAAGTGAGCTATCTAGCAGAATGATTGTCAAGGTGCATATTCAACATACAGTGTTAAACTGATGTGTGAATATAGCAGGTCAGAAACCCTTTCTTTGTTTAATCTAGAAACAGACATTTCCCGGCATATACAGGTATATAAGAATTAGCGGTAAGAACGCATCTAAAACACAGGAGAAACCTATATTTGAAACTGCTCTGCCTTGTGTTGGTTCATCTTGGGAAGTGAAATCTCTGTTTAGATTCACTGTGATAGAAAGACGTTTGTTCTAAGAGCTGCGTTTGGATATTCCTGAGTGAATGGGAGTATAGGGTGTAATGAGATATATCTTTCTCTAAAACAAAAACGGAACTATCTAGCAGAATGTTGGCCAAGGTGTATATTGAACTTACAGAGTTAAACTGGTGTGTAAATGCAGCAGTAAAGAAACCCTTTCTTTGGAGAATCTAGAAGCAGATATTTCCAGCCATATACAGGTATATAAGAATCAGTCTAAAACACAGGAGAAACGTATATTTCTAACTGCCCTGCTGTGTGTTCATTCACCTTAGGAAGTTGCATCTATGTTTAGATTCAGCGAGTTAGAAACACGTTTGTTCTCAAAGCTGCGCTTGGATATATTGAGTGAATGGGAGTATAGGTTGTAATGAGAAATACCTGGGTCTAAAACAAAAACGCAGCTATCTGGCAGAATCACGGACAAGGTGTATATTCAACTTACACAGTTAAACTGATGTGTGAATGTAGCAGCTCAGAAACCCTTTGTTTTGAGAATGAAGAAAAAGATATTTCCAGCCATATGCAGGTATATAAGAATTAGCGGTAAGATCACGTCTAAAACACAGGAGAAACGTATATTTCAAACTTCTCTGCTGTGTGTTCATTCAAGTTAGGAAGTTGCATCTATGTTTAGATTCAGCGAGTTAGACACACTTTTCTTCTAAAAGTTGTGTTTGGATATATTGAGTGAATGGGATTATAGGATGTAATGAGAAATATCTGGCTCTAAAACAAAAATGGAGCTGTCTAGCAGAATGATTATCAAGTTGTATATTCAACATACTGAGCTAAACTGATGTGTGAATGTAGCAGTTCAGAAACACTTTCTTTGTTTAATCTACAAACAGATATTTCCAGCCATATAGTGGTATATAAGAATTAGCAGTAAGATCGCGTCTGAAACACAGGAGAAACGTATACATCAAACTGCTCTGCTGTGTGTTTGTTCACCTTAGGAAGTTGCATCTATGTTTAGATTCAGCGAGTTAGAAACACGTTTCTTCTAAAAGCTGAGTTTGGATATTCCTGAGTGAATGGGAGTGTAGGGTGTAATGAGAAATACCTGACTGTGTACCAAAAACTGAGCTATCCAGCAGAATGATTGTCTAAGTGTATTTTCAATTTACAGAGTTAAACTGATGTGCTAATGTAGCAGTTCAGATGCGCTTTCCTTGGAGAATCTAGAGACAGATATTTCCAGCCATATACAGGTATATAAGGATTACTGGTAAGATCGCATCTAAAACTCAGGAGAAACTTATATTTCAAACTGCTCTGCTGTGTGTTCGTTTACCTTAGGAAGTTGCATCTATATTTACGTTCAGGGAGTTGGAAACGCGTTTCTTCTAAATGTTGCGCTTGGATATTCCTGAGTGAATAGGAGTACAGGGTGTAATTAAAAATATCTGGCTCTAAAACAGAAACGAAGCTATCTAGCAGAATGATTGTCAAGCTGTATAATTAAATAACAGAGTTAAACTGATGTGTATGTAGAATTTCAGAAACCCTTTCTTTGTAGAATCTAGAAATAGATATTTTCAGCTATATAGGTATACAAGAAGTAGCGGTAAGATCGTGTCTAAAAGAGAGGACAAACGTGTATTTCAAACTGCTCTGCTGTGTGTTCGTTAACCTTCGAAAGTTGCATCTATGTTTAGATTCAGCGAGTTAGAAACACGTTTCTTCTAAAAGCTGCGTTTGCATATTCCTGAGTGAATGGGAGTATAGGGTGTAATGGGAAATATCTGGCTATAAAACAAAAATGGAATTATCGAGTAGTATGATTGTCAAGGTGTATATTCAACATACAGAGTTAAATTGATGTTTGAACGTAGCAGTTCAGAAACTCTTTCTTTGTTGATTCCAGAAAACAGTATGTAAATCCATATACAGATATGTAAGAATTAGTGGTAAGATCACGTCTAAACACAGGAGAAACGTGTATTTCTTTTCTTTTTTTTTTTTTTTTTTTAGAAACGTGTATTTCAAACTGTTCTTCTGTGTGTTGGTTCACCTTAGGAAGTGGCATCTATGTTTAGATTCAGTGAGTTAGAAAAACGTTTCTTCTAAAAGCTGCGTTTATTTATATTGAATGAAAGGGAGTATACGGTGTAATGAGAAATATCTGGCTCTAAAACGAAATCAGAGGTATCTAGCAGAATGATTGTCAAGATGTATATTCAACTTACAGAGTTAAACTGATGTGTGAATGTAGCAGTTCAGAAACCCTTTCTTTGGAGAATCTAGAAACAGATATTTCCAGCCATATAGAGGTATATAAGTAGCAGTAAGATCGCGTCTAAAACAGAGGAGAATCGTATATTTCAAACTGCTCTGCTGTGTGTCCGTTCACCTTAGGTGGTTGCATCTATGTTTAGATTCAGCGAGTTAGAAACACTTTTCCTCTAAAAGTTGCGTTTGGATATATTGATTGAATTGGAGTATATAGTGTAATGAGAAGTATCTGGCTGTAAAACAAAAAGGGAGCTATCGAGCAGAATGATTGTCAAGGTGCATATTCAACTTACAGAGTTAAACTGATGTGCTAATGTAGCAGTTCAGAAACAATTTCCTTGGAGAATCTAAAAACAGATATTTACAGCCATAAACAGGTATATAAGAAATAATGGTAAGATCACGTCTAAAACACGGGAGAAACGTATACTTGAAACTGCTCTGCTGTGTGTTCATTCAGCTTTGGAAGATTCATCTATGTTTAGATTCTCCGAGTTAGAAAAACCTTTCTTGTAAAAGCTGCCTTTGGGTATTCCTCAGTGAAATGGAGTAGAGGGTTTAATGAGAAATATCTGGCTCTACAACAAAAACGGAACTATCTAGCCGAATGATTGTCAAGGTGTATATGTAACTTACAGAGTTAAACTGATTTGTGAATGTAGCAGTTCAGAAACCATTTCTTTCGAAAATCTAGAAAAAAATATTCCCAGCCATATACAGGTATATAAGAATTAGCAGTAATATCGCATCTAAAACATAGGGGAAACATATATATCAAACTGCTCTGCTGTGTGTTCGTTCACCTTAGGAATTTTCATCTATGTTTATGTTCTGTAAGTTAGAAACACGTTTCCTCTAAAAGCTGCGTTTGAATATATTTAATGAATGTGTCTATATGGTGTAAAGAGAAATGTCTGGCTCTAAAACAAAAACGGAGCTATCGAGAAGAATGATTGTCAACGTGTGTAGTCAACGTACAGAGCTAAAGTGACGTGTTAATGTGGTAGCTCAGACACCCTTTCCTTGGAGAATCTAGAAAGAAATATTTCCAGCCATATACAGATATACAATAATTTGTGGTAAGATCGCGTCTAAAACACAGGAGAAATGTAGATTTCAAACTGCTCTGCTGTGTGTTCATTCACCGTAGGAAGTTGCATCTATGTCTCTATTTAGCGAGTTAGAAACATGTTTCTTCTAAAAGCTGCGTTTGGATATATTGAGTGAATGGGAGAACATAGTGTAATGAGAAATGTCTGGCTCTAAAACAAAAACGGAGCTATCGAACAGAATGATTGTCAAGTGGTATATTCAACTTACAGAGTTAAACTGATGTGTTAATGTAGCAGATCAGAATCCCTTTCCTTGGAGAATCTAGATACAGGTATTTCCAGCCATATACAGGTAAGTAAGAATTAGTGATAAGATCGGGTCTAAAACACATGAGAAAGGTATATTTCAAACTGCTCTGCTCTGTGTTCGTTCACCTAAGGAAGTTGCATCTATGTTTAGATTCAGCGAGTTAAAAACACGTTTATTCGAAAAGCTGCATTTGGATATTCCTCAGTGAATGGGAGTACAGGATGTTATGAGAAATATCTGGCTCTAAAACAAAAACGGAGCTATCTTGCAGAGTGAGTGTCAAGGTGTATATTCAACGTAAAGAGTTAAACTGATGTGTGAATGTATCAGTTCAGAAACCCTTTCTTTCGAGAATCTAGAAAGAGATATTTCCAGCCTTATATACAGGTATATGAACATTACCGGTAAGATCGCGACTAAAACACAGGAGAAACTTATCTTTCAAACTGCTCTGCTGTGTGTTCGTTCACCTTAGGAAGTTGCATCTATGTGTAGATTCAGCGAGTTAGAAACAGGTTTCTTCTAAAAGCTGCGTTTGGATATTCCTGAGTGAATAGGAATATAGGGTGCAATGAAAAATATGTGGCTGTAAAACAAAAACGGAGCTATCTACCAGAATGATTGTAATGGTGTATATTCAACTAAGAGCGTTAAACAGTTGTGAGAAAGCAGCAGTTCAGAAACCCTTTCTTTTTTGAATCTGGAAACAGATATTTTCAGCCATATACAGGTATATAAGAATTAGCAGTAAGATCGCGGCTAAAGCACAGGAGCAAGGTATATTTCACACTGCTCTGCTGTGTGTTCGTTCACCATAGGAAGTTGCATATATCTTTAGATTCAGCGAGTTAGAAACACGTTTCTTCTAAAAGCTCCGTTTGGATCTTCCAGAGTGAATGGGAGTATATTCTGTAATGAGAAATATCTGGCTCCAAAACAAAAACGGTGCTGTCTAGCAGAATGGTTGTCAAGTTTTATATTCAACATACAGAGTTAAACGGATATGTGTATGTAGCGGTTCAGAAACGGTTTCGTTGGAGAATCCTGAAACAGATAATTCCAACCATATACAGGCATATAATAATTAGCAGTAAAACTGTGTCTACAACACAGGAGAAACGTATGTTTCAAAATCTGCTGTGTGTTGGTTCACCTTAGGAAGTTGCATCTATGTTTAGATTCAGTGAGTTGGAAACACTTTTCTTCTAATAGCTGCGTTTGGATATTCCAGAGTGAATTAGAGTATTTGGTATAATGAGAAATATCTGGCTCTGAAACATAAACGTTGGTATCTAGCAGAATGTTTGTCCAGGTGTACATTCAAGTTACAGAGGTAAACTGATTTGTGTATGTAGTAGCTCAGAAACCCTTTATTTGGAAAATCCAGAAACGGACATTTCCAGCCATATAAAGGCATATAAGATTAAGGAGTAGGACTGGGCCTAAAGCCCGGGAGAAACGTATATTTCAAACTGCTCTGCTGTGTGTTGGTACAACTTAGGAAGCTGCAGCTATATGTAGATTCAGCGACTTGGAAACACGTTTCTTGTAAAGCTGCGTTTGGATATTCCAGAGTGAATGGGAGTATATGGTGTAATTAGAAATATCTGGCTCTAAAACAAAAACGGAGCTATGTAGCAGAATGGTTGTCAAGGTGCGCCTTCAATGTATTGAGTTAAACTCATGTGTGTATGTAGCAGTTCAGAAATCCTTTCTTTGGGGAACACAGTAACGGATATTTCCAGACATATACAGACATGTAAGAATTAACCTTATAACTGCATCTAAGATCCAGGAGAAACATATGTTTCTAACTGCTTTGCCATGTGTTGGTTAACCTTAGGAAGTTGCAGCTATGTTTAGATTCAGCGAGTTGGAAACACGTTTGTCTAAAAGCTGTGTTTGGATATTCCTGAGTGAATTGGAGTATACGCTGTAATGAGAAATATCTGGCTCTAAAACATAATCGTTGGTATGTAGCAGAATAGTTGTCCAGGTGTATATTCAACGTTCAAAGTTATAGTGATGTATGTATGTATCAGTTCAGGAACCTTTTCTTTAGAGAATCCTGAAACGGATATTCCCAGTCACATACAGGCATATAAGAACGAGCAGTAAGACTGCGTCTAAAACACAGGAGAAACATATATTTCAAACTGCTCTGCTGTGTTTTGGTTCACTTAAGAAAGTTGCATCTATGATTAGATTCAGCGAGTTGGAGACAGGTTTCTTCTAAAAGCTGCCTTCAGATATTCCAGAGTGAATGGGAATATATGGTGTAATGAGAAATATCTGGCTCTAAAACTAAAACGGAGCTATCTAGGAGAATGGTTGTCAAGGTGTACATTCAACATACAGAGTTAAACTGATGTCTGTATGTAGGAGCTCAGAAACCCTTTATTTGGAGAATCCAGAAACAGTTATTTCCAGGCATATCCAGGCATATAAGAATCAGCAGTAACACTGCGTCTAAAACACAGGAGAAATGCATATTTCAAACTGCTCTGGTGTGTGTTGGTTCCCCTTAGGAAGTTGCATCGATGTTTAGATTCAGCCAATTGGAAACACGTTTCTTCTAAAAGATACGTTTGGATAGTCCAGAGTGAATGGGAGTATATACTGTAATGAGAAATATCTGGCTGTGAAACAAAAACGGAGACATCTAGCAGAATGGTTGTCAAGGTGTACATTCCACTTACAGAGCTAAACTGATGTGTGTATGTAGCAGGTCAGAATACTTTCTTTGGAGAATCCAGAAACCCATATTACCAGCCGTGTACAGGCATATAAGAACTAGCAGGAAGACTGCGTCTAACACACCCTAGAACCGTATATTTCCATCTGCTCTGATGTGTGTTGGTTCATCTTAGGAAGTTACATCTATGTTTAGATACAGTGAGTGGGAAACACGATTCTTCTAAAAGCTGTGTTTGGATATTCCAGAAAGAATGGGAGTATATGGTGTAATGAGAAATATCTGGCTCTGAAACAAAAACGGAGCTAACCGAATGGTTGTCAAGGTGTTTATTCAACTTACAGAGTTTAAGTGATGTGTGTATGTAGCAATTCAGAAACCCTTTCTTTGGAGAATCCAGAAATGGATATTTCCAGCCACATACAGGCATATAAGAATTAGCAGTGATTCCAAAACCCGGCAGAGACTCAACAAGAAAAGAAAACTTCAGGCCAATATCCATGATGAACATAGATGCAAAAATCTTCAATAAAATACTGACAAGCCGATTGCAACAGCACAACAAAAAGCTTATCCACCATGATCAAGTAGGCTTCATCCCGGGGATGCAAGTCTGGTTCAACCTACGCAAGTCTATAAACGTAATTCACCACATAAACAGAACCAAAGACAAAAACCACATGATTATCTCAATTGATGCAGAGAAGGCCTTTGACAAAATTCAACAGCCCTTTATGCTAAAAACACTCAATAAGCTAGGTATCAATGGAACGTATCTCAAAATAATAAAAGCTATTTATGACAAACCAACAGCCAATATCATACTGAATGGACAAAAACTGGAAGCATTTCCCTTGAAATGTGGCACCAGGCAAGGATGCCTGCTCTCACCACTGCTATTCAATATAGTATTAGAAGTTCTAGCCTGAGCAATCAGGCAAGAAAAAGAAATAAAGGGTATTGAAATAGGAAAGGAGGAAGTCAAATTGTCTCTATTTGCAGATGACATGATTGTATATCTAGAAGACCCCATCGTCTCAGCCCCAAACCTCCTGAAACTGATAAGCAAGTTCAGCAAAGTCTCAGGATACAAAATCAATGTGCAAAAATCACATGCATTCCTATACACCAATAACAGACTTAAAGAGAGCCAAATCAAGAGCAAACTTCCATTCACAATTGCCACAAAGAGAATAAAATACCTAGGAATACAACTAACAAGGAATGTAAAGGACCTCTTCAAGGAGAAATACAAGCCACTGTTCAACGAAATAAGAGAGGACACAAACAGATGGAGAAACATTCCATGTTGTTGGTTAGGAAGAATCAATATTGTGAAAATGGCCATACTGCCCAAAGTAATTTACAGATTCAATGCTATCCCCATCAAACTACCAATGACCTTCTTTGCAGAACTGGAAAAAACCACCTTAAACTTCATATGGAACCAAAAGAGAGCCCGCATAGCCAAGTCAATTCTAAGAAAAAAGAACAAAGTGGGAGGCATCACACTACCAGACTTCAAATTATACTACAATGCTACAGTAATCAAAACAGCATGGTACTGGTAACAAAGCAGAGATATAGACCAATGGAACAGAACAGAGGTCTCGGAGGCAACACAACATATCTACAACCATCTGATCTTTGACAAACCAGTCAAAAACAAGCAATGGGGAAAGGATTCCCTGTTCAATAAATGGTGTTGGGAAAGCTGGCTAGCCATGTGCAGAAAGCAGAAACTGGACCCCTTCCTGACACCTTACACTAAAATTAACTCCAGATGGATTAAAGACTTAAACATAAGACCTAACACCATAAAAACCCTAGAAGAAAATCTAGGTAAAACCATTCAGGACGTAGGTGTAGGCAAGGACTTCATGACCAAAACACCAAAAGCATTGACAACAAAAGCCAAAATAGACAAATGGGACCTAATCAAACTCCACAGCTTCTGCACAGCAAAAGAAACCATCATTAGAGTGAATCGGCAACCAACAGATTGGGAAAAAATTTTTGCAGTTTACCCATCTGACAAAGGGCTGATATCCAAAATTTACAAAGAACTAAAACAGATTTACAAGAAAAAAACTAACAAGCCCATTCAAAAGTGGGCAAAGGATATGAACAGACATTTTACAAAAGAAGACATACGTGAGGCCAACAAACACATGAAAAAATGCTCATCATCACTGGTCATCAGAGAAATGCAAATCAAAACTACATTGAGATACCATCTCACGCCAGTTAGAATGGCGATCATTAAAAAATCTGGAGACAACAGATGTTGGAGAGGATGTGGAGAAATAGGAACGCTTTTACACTGTTGGTGGGAGTGTAAATTAGTTCAACCATTGTGGAAGACAGTGTGGAGATTCCTCAAGGACATAGAAATAGAAATTCCATTTGACCCAGCAATCCCATTACTGGGTATATATCCAAAGGATTACAAATCATTCTACTATAAGGACACGTGTACACGAATGTTCATTGCAGCACTGTTTACAATAGCAAGGACCTGGAACCAACCCAAATGCCCATCGACGATAGACTGGATAGGGAAAATGTGGCACATATACACCATGGAATATTATGCCGCCATCAAAAACGATGAGTTAGGGTCCTTTGTAGGGACATGGATGAACCTGGAAACCATCATTCTCAGCAAACTGACAGAAGAGCAGAAGATCAAACACCGCATGTTCTCACTCATAGGCGGGTGTTGAACAATGAGAACACATGGACACAGGGAGGGGAGCACTACACACTGGGGTCAGTTGGGGGGAAATAGGGGAGGGAGGGTGGTGGTTGGGAATCTGGGGAGAGATAGCAAGGGGAGAAATGCCAGATGTAGGTGATGGGGAGGAAGGCAGCAAATCACACTGCCATGTGTGTTCCTATGCAACAATTTTGCATGTTCTTCACATATACCCCAAAACCTAAAATGCAATAAAATAAATAAATGGAAAAAAAAAAAGAATTAGCAGTAAGACTGTGTATAAGACACAGGAGAAATGTATATTTCAAACCGCTCTGATGTGTGTTGGTTCACCTAAGGAAGTTGCACCTATGGTTAGATTCAGCGAGTTGGAGACACTTTTCTTCTAATAGCTGCCTTCTGATATTCCAGAGTGAATGGGAGTATATGCTGTAATGAGAAATATCTGGCTCTAGAACAAAAACGGAGCTATCTAGCAGAATTGTTCTCAAGGTGTACATTAAACTTACAGACTAAAACTGATGTGTGTATGTAACAGTTGAGAAACCCTTTCTTTGGAGAACCCAGAAACGGATATTTCCAGCCATATACATGTATGTAAGAATTAGAAGTAAGACTGCGTCTAAAACACAGGAGAAACGTGTATTTCAAACTGCTCTGCTGTGTGTTGATTTATCTTAGGAAGTTGCATCTATGTTGAGATTCAGCGAGCTGGAAACACGTTTCTTCTAAGAGCTGCTTCTGCATATTCCAGAGTGAATGGGAATCTATGGTTTCATGAGTAATATCTGGCTCTAAAACAAAAGCAGAGCTATCTAGCAGAACGGTTGTCAAGGTGTGCATTCAACTTACAGATGTAAACTGATATATGTCTCTAGCAGTTCAGAAACCCTTTCTTTGGAGAATGCAGAAATGGATATTTCCAGCCATCAGGCACATAAGAATTAGCAGTAAGACTGCATCTAAACTCTGGAGAAATGAATATTTCAAACTGCTCTGCTGCGTGTAGTTTATCTTAGGAAGTTGCATCTATGTTAAGATTCAGCGAGTGGGAAACACGTTTGTTCTCAAAGTTGCGTTTGGATATTCCAGAGTGAATGGGAATATATTGTGTAATGAGAAATATTTGGCTCTAAAACAAAAGAGGAACTATCTAGCAGAACGGTTGTCAAGGTGTGCATTCAACTTACAGTTAAACTGTTGTCTGTCTCTAGCAGTTCACAAGAACTTTCTTTGGAGAATCCAGAAATCGATATTTCCAGACACATACAAGCACATAAGAATTAGCAGTAACACTGCATCTAAAACTCAGGAGAAATGAATATTTCAAACTGCTCTGCTGTGTGTTGGTTTATCTTAGAAAGTTGAATGTATGTTTAGATTCAGCGAGTTGGAAACATGTTTTTTCTAAAGGCTGCATTTGGATACTCCAGAGTCAATGGCATTATATGGTGTAATGAGAAATATCTGGCTCCAATAGAAAAGCGGAGCTATCTAGCAGAATGGTTGTCAGGGTGTACATTCAAGTTACAGAGTTAAACTGATGTGTGTCTCTAGCAGTTCAGAAACCCTTTCTTTGGAGAATCCAGAAATGGATATTTCCAGCCATATACAGGCACATAAGAATTAGCAGAAAGATTGCATCTAAAACTCAGGAGAAACGAATATTTCAAACGCCTCTGCTGTGTGTTTGTTCACCTTAGGAAATTGCATCTATGTTTACATTCAGCAGTTGAAAGCACGTTTATTCTAAAAGCCACGCTTGGACATTCCATAGTGAATGGGAGTATATGGTGTAATGAGAATTATCTTGTCTAAAACAAAAACGGAGCTATCTAGCAGAATGGTTGTCAAGGTGTACATTCAACTTACAGAGTTACACTAATGTGTGTCTCTACCATTTCAAAAACCCTTTCTTTGGAGAATCCAGAAACGGATATTTCCAGCCATAAAGAGGCATATAAGGGTTCGCAGTAAGACTCCGTCTAAAACACAGGAAAAATGAATATTTCAAACTGCTCTGCTGTGTGTTGGTTCATCTTCAGAAGTTTCATCTATGTTTAGATTCAGCGAGTTGGAAACACATTTCTTTTAAAAGCTGCGTTTGGATACTCCAGAGTGAATGTGAGTATACGGTGTAATGAGAAATATCAGGCTCTAAAACAACAGCGGAGCTTATATACCACAACGGTTGTCAAGGTGTACATTCACCTTACAGAATAAAACTGATGTGTGTATGTAACAGTTCAGAAAACATTTGTTTGGGGAAACCAGAAACGGATATTTCCATCCGCATACGGCCATATAAGAAGTAGAATTAAGACTGCGCCTGAAACACAGAAGAAACACATATTTCAAACTGCTCTCTTTGTGTTTGTTCAGCTTAGGAAGCTGCGACTATGCTTACATGCAGCGAGTTGGAAACATGTTTCTTCTAAAAGCTCCGATTAGATATTCAAGAGTGAATGGGACTATCAGCTATAATCAGAAATATCTGGCTCTAAGACAAAAACGGAGCTACCTAGCTGAATGGATCTCAAGGTGTGCATTCAACTTACAGAGTTAAAGTGATATGTGTCTCTAACAGTTCAGAAATCCTTTCTTTGGACAATACAGAAATGGATATTTCCAGCCACATACAGGCACATAAGAATTAGCAGTAAGACTGCATCTAAAACTCAGGAGAAACGGATATTTCAGACTACTGTGCTGTGTGTTGGTTTATCTTGGGAAGTTTCATCTATGTTGAGATTCAGCGAGTTGGAAACACGGTTCTTCGAAAAGCTGCGTTTGGATATTCCAGAGTGAAAGGGATTATGCAGTGTAATGAGAAATATCAGGCTCTAAAACAAAAGCGGAGTTATCTATCAGAACGGTTGTCAAGGTGTGCATTCTACTTACAGAGTGAAGCTGATGTGTGTCTCTATCAGTTCAGAAATCCTTTCTTTGGAGAATCCAGAAATGGATATTTCCAACCATATACAGGCACAGAAGAATTAGCAGTAAGACTGCATCTAAAACTCAGGAGAAACGGATATTTCAAACTGCTCTGCTGTGTGATGGTTTATTTTAGGAAGATGCCTGTATATTTAGATTCAGCGAGTTGGAAACACATTTTTTCTAAAAGCTACATTTTGATGTTCCATAGTGAATGGGAGTGTATCCTCTAATGAGAAATATGTGGGTTTAAAAAAAAAATCAGAGCTATATAGCAGAACGGTTGTCAAGGTGTGCATTCAGCTTACAGAGGTAAACTCATGTGTGTCCCTAGGAGTTCAGAAACCCTTTCTTTGGAGAATCCAGAAATGGATATTTACTGCCATATACAGGAACATAAGAATTAGCAGTAAGACTGCATCTAAAACTCAGGAGAAACGAATATTTCAAACTGCTCTGCTGTGTGTTGGTTTATCTTAGGAAGTTGCATCTATGTTTAGAATCAGTGACTGGAAACACGTTTCTTCTAAAAGATGCATTTGGATATTCCAGAGTGAATGGGAATATATGGTGTAATGAGAAATATCTGGCTCTAAAACAAAGTCGGATCTCTCTAAGAGAACGGTTGTCAAGGTATGCATTCAACTTACAGAGTTAAATGTATGTGTGTCAGAAACCCTTTCTTTGGAGAATCCAGAAATGGATATTTCCAGCCATATACAGGCACATAAGAATTAGCAGTTAGACTGCATCTAAAACGCAGTAGAAACGGGTATTTCAAACTGCTCTGCTGTGTGTTGGTTTATTTTAGGAAGTTGCATCTATATTTTGATTCAGTGAGTTTGAAACACGCTTCTTCTAAAAGTTGCGTTTGGATATTCCATAAAGAATGGGAGTGTATGTTCTAATGAGAAATTCTGGCTCTAAAAACAAAGCGGAGCTATCCAGCAGAACGGTTGCCAAAGTATGCATTCAACTTGCAGAGTTAAACTGATGTGTGTCTCTAGCGGTACAGAAACCCTTTCTTTGGAGAATCCAGAAATGGAAATTTCCAGCCATACACAGGCACCTAAGAATTAGCAGTAAGACTGCATGTAAAACTCAGGAGAAACTAATATTTCAAGCTGCTCTGCTGTGTGTTGGTTTACCATAGGAAGTTGCTTCTATGTTCAGATTCAGCAGGGTTTCTTCTAAAAGCTGCGTTTGGATATTCCAGAGTGAATGAGAGTATACGGTGTAATGAGAAACATCAGGCTCTAAAACAACAGCGGAGCTTATATACCACAACAGTTGTCAAGGTGTGCATTCAACTTACAGAGTTAAACTGATGTGTGTCCCCAGCAGTTCAGAAACCCTTTCTTTGGAGAATCCAGAAATGGATATTTCCGGCCATATGCAGGCACATAAGAATTAGCAGTAAGACTGCATCTAAAACTCAGGAGAAACGGATATTGCAAAGTGCTCTGCTATGTGTTGCTTTACCTTAGGAAGTTGCATCTATATTTATTTTCAGCGAGTTATACACATGTTTCTTCTAAAAGCTGCGTTTGGATATTCCAGAGTGAATGGGAGTATATTGTTTAATGAGAAATATCTGGCTCTAAAACAAAAGTGGAGCTATCTAGCAGAACGGTTGTCAAGGTGTGCATTCAACTTACAGAGTTAAACTGATGTGCGTCTCTAGCAGTTCAGAAACAATTTCTTTGGAGAATCCAGAAATGGATATTTCCAGCCATATACAGGCACATAATTATTAGCAGTAACACTGCATCTAAATCTCAGGGGAAACGAATATTTCAAACTTTTGTTGTGTATTGGTTTATCTTAGGAAGCTGCATCTATGTTTAGATTCAGTGAGTTGGAAACACGTTTCTTCTAAAAGCTGCGTTTGGATATTCCAGAGTGAATGGGAGTATATGGTGCAATGAGAAATATCTGGCTCTACAACAAAAGCGGAGCTAACCAGCAAAACGGTTGTCAAGATGGGCTTTGAACTCACAGAGTTAAACTGATGTGTGTCTCTAGCAGTTCAGAAACCCTTTCTTTGTAGAATCCAGAAATGGATATTTCCAGCCATATACAGGTACATTAGAATTAGCAGTAAGACTGCAACTAAAACTCAGGAGATACGGATATGTCAAACTGCTCTGCTGTGTGTTGGTTTATTTTAGGAATTTGCATCTATGTATAGAATCAGTGAGTTGGAAACACGTTTCTTCTAATAGCTGAGTTTGGATATTCCAGAGTGAATGGGAGTATATGGTGTAATGAGAAATATCTGGCTCTAAAACAAAAGCGAAGCTATCTAAAAGAACGGTTGTCAAGGTGTGCATTCAACTTACAGAGCTAAACTGATGTGGGCCTCTAGCAGTTCAGAAAACCTTTCTTTGGAGAAAGCAGAAACGGATATTTCCAGCAGTATACAGGCATATAAGAATTAGAAGTAAAACTGCGTCTGATACACAGAAGAAACACATATTTCAAACTGCTCTGCTGTGTGTTTGTTCAACTTAGGAAATTGCATCTATGCTTACATTTAGCAAGTTGGAAACACCTTTCTTCTAAAACCTGCGTTTGGATATTCCAGAGTGAATGGGAGTAACAGCTGTTATGAGAAATATCTGTCTCTAAAACAAAAACGGTGCTATATAGCAGAATGGTTGTCAAGGTGTGCATTCAACTTACAGAATTAAAGTGATGTGTGCCTCTAGCAGTTCAGAAACCCTTTCTTTCGAGAATCCGGAAACGGATATTTGCAGCCATACACAGGCATATAAGAATTAGCAGTAAGACTGCGTCTAAAATAGAGGGGAAATGAATATTTCAAACTGCTCTGTTCTGTGCTGGTTCATCTTAGGAAGTTGCATCTACATTTAGATTAAGCGAGTTGGAAACACGTTTTTTCTAAATGCTGCATTTGGATATAACAGAATGAGTGGGAGTATAAGCTGTAATGAGAAATATATGGCTCTAAAGCAAAAACGGAGCTCTCTATCAGAATCGTGTTCTGGGGGTTAATTTAACTTACACAGTAAAACTGATGTGTGTATGTAGCAGTTCAGAAACACTTTCTTTGGAGAATCCAGAAACGGATATTTCCAGCCATATACAGACATAGAAGAATTAGCAGTAAGACTGCTTCTAAAACACTGAAGAAATGAATACTGCAAACTGCTCTGCGGTGTGTTGGTTCATCTTAGGAAGTTACATCGGTGTTTAGATTCAGCGAGCTGGAAACACGTTTCTTCTAAATCTGCGTTTGCATATTCCAGAGTGAATGGGAGTATAAGGTGTACTGAGAAATATCTGGCTCTATAACCAAAAAGGAGCTATATAGCAGAATGGTTGTCAAGGTTTACATTCAACCTACAGAGTTAAACTGATGTGTGTCTCTAGCTGTTCAGAAACACTTTTTTGGAGAATCCAGAAATGGAAGTTTCCAGTCATATACAGGCACAGAAGAATTAGCAGTAAGACTGCATCTAAAACTCACGAGAAACGCATATTTCAGCCTTCTCTGCCGTGTGTTTGTTCACCTTAGGAAGTTGCGTCTATGTTTACATTCAGCGAGTTGAAAGCACGATTCTTCTAAAAGCTGCGTTTGGATATTCCAGAGTGAATGGGAGTATGCGGTATAATGAGAAATATCTGGCTCTAAAATAAAAACGGAGCTATATAGCAGAATGGTTGTCAACGTGTATATTCAACTTACAGGGTTAAACTAATGTGTGTCTCTAGCAGTTCAGAAAACTTTCTTTGGAGAATCCAGAAATGGATAATTCCAGGCAAATCGAGGCATATAAGATTTAGCAGTAACACTGCGTCTACATCACAGGAGAAACGAATATTTCAAACTGCTCTGATGTGTGTTCGTTCATCTTCGGAAGTTCCATCTATGTTTAGATTCAGCAAGTTGGAAACACTATTCTTTTAAAAGCTGCATTTGGATACTACAGAGTGAATGGGAGTATAAGGTGTAATGAGAAATATCTGGCTCCAAAATAAAAACGGAGCTCTCTAGCAGAATGGTTGTCAAGGTGTACATTCACGTTACAGAGTTAAAATGACATGTGTATGTAGCTGTTCAGAAACACTTTTCTTGGAGAATCCAGAAATGAATACTTCCAGGCATATACAGGCATATAAGAGTTCATATTAAGACTGCGTCTAAAACACAGGGGAAACGTATATTTCAAGCTTCTCTGCTGTGTTTTGGTTCACCTTAGGAAGTTGCATCTATGTTTAGATTCAGCGAGTTAGAAACAGGTTTTTTCTAAAAGGTGCGTTTGGATATTCCTGAGTGAATGGCAGTATAGGGTGTAATGAGAAATATCTGGCTCAAAAACAAAAAAGGAGGGATGGAGTAGAATGATTGTCAAGGTGTATATTCAATTTACAGAGTTAAACTGATGTGTTAATGTAGCAGTTCAGAAACGCTTTCCTTGGAGAGTCTAGCAAAAGATATCTCCAGCCATATACAGGTATATAAGAATTAGCGGTAAAATCGCGTCTAAAACACAGGAGAAACGTAGATTTCAAACTGCTCTGCCGTGTGTTCGTTCACCTTAGGATGTTGCAACTATATTTAGATTCATCGAGTTAGAAACACGAATCTTCTAAAAGCTGTGTTTAGATATTCCAGAGACAATGTGAGTATAGGGTGTATTGAGAAATATCTGGCTCTAAAAGAAAAACGTAGCTATCTAGCAGAACGATTATCAAGTTGTATATTCAACAGGCAGAGTTAAACTGAGGTGTGAATATAGCATTTCAGAAACCCTTCCTTTGGAAAATCTAGAAACAGATATTTCCAGCCATATGCAGGTATATAAGGATTACCAGTAAGATCGCCTCTAAAACTCAGGAGAAATGTATATTTCAAACTGCTCTGCTGTGTGTTCATTCAGGTTCGAAATTTACATCTATGTTTACATTCAGGGAGTTAGAAACTTGTTTCTTCTAAAAGCTGCGCTTGGATATTCCTGTGTACATAGGAGTATAGGGTGTAATGAGAAATATCTGGCTCTATAACAAAAACGGAGGTATCTAGCAGAATGCTTGTCAAGGTTTATAATCAAGTAACAGAGTTAAACTCATGTGTGAATGTAGCACTTCAGAAATCCTTTCTTTGGAGAATATAGAACTAGATATTTCCAGCCATATACAGTTATATAAGAATTAGTGGTATGATCGCATCTAAAACACAGTAGAAACGTATATTTCATACTGCTCTGCCGTGTATTCGTTCACCTTAGGAAGTTGAATCTATGTTCAGATTCAGAGAGTTAGAAACAGGTTTCTTCAAAAAGCTGCGTTTGTATATTCCTGAGTGAATGGGAGTATAGGGTGTAATGAGAAATATCTGGCTCTAAAATAAAAACGGAGCTATTAAGCAGAATGATGGTCAAGGTGTTCGTTCACCTTAGGAAGTTCCATCTATATTTAGATTCAGTGAGTTAGAAAAACGTTTCTTCTAAATGATGCTTTTGGATATTCCTTAGTGAATGGAGTATAGGGTGTAATGAGAAATATCTGGCTCTAAAACACCAAGTGAGCTATCTAGCAGAATGATTGTCAAGGTGTATATTCAACATACAGAGTTAAACTAATGTGTGAATATAGCAGTTCAGAAACCCTTTCTTTGTTTAATCTAGAAACAGACATTTGCAGGCATATAAAGGTATACAAGAATTAGCGGTAAGATTGCATCTAAAACACAGGAGAAACATATATTTGAAACTGCTCTGCCTTGTGTTGGTTCACCTTGGGTAGTGGAATCTCTGTTTAGATTCACCAAGTTAGAAAGGCATTTCTTTTAAAAGCTGCGTTTGGATATTCCTGAGTGAATGGGAGTATGGGGTGTAATTAGAAATATCTGCCTCTAAACAAAAAAAGAGCTATCTAGCAGAATGATTGTCAAGGTGTATATTCAAATTCCAAAGTCAATCTGTTGTGTCAATGTAGCAGTACAGAAACTCTTTCTTTGGAGAATCTAGAAACAGATATTTCCAGCCATATACAGGTAAAGAAGAATTAGCAGTAAGATCGCGTCTAAAACACAGGAGAAACGTATATTTCTAACTGCCCTGCTGTGTGTTCGTTCACCTTAGGAAGTTGCATCTATGTTTAGATTCGGCAAGTTAGAAACACGTTTGTTCTCAAAGCTGCGTTTGGATATATTGAGTGAATGGGAGTATAGGGTGTAATGAGAAATACCTGGGTCTAAAACAAAAACGCAGCTATCTGGCAGAACCATGGTCAAGGTGTATATTCAACTTACAGAGTTTAACTGATGTGTGAATGTAGCAGTTCAGAAAACCTTTCTTTGCATAATGTAGAAACATATATTTCCAGCCTTGTACAGGCACATAAGAATTAGCAGTAAGAATGACCCTAAACACAGGAGAAACGTATATTTCAAACTGCTCTGCTGTGTGTTCGTTCACCTTAAGAAGTTGCATCTATGTTTAGATTCAGGGAGTTGGAAACACGTTTCTTCTAAAAGCTGCGTTTGGTTATTCCAGAGTGAACGGGAGTATATGCTGTAATGAGAAATATCTGGTTCTAAAACAAAAACGGAGGTATCTAGCAGAATTGTTGTCAAGGCGTATAGTCAACCTACAGAGGTAAACTGAGGTGTGTATGTAGCCGTTCAGAAACCCTTTCTTTGGAGAATCCAGAAACGGATATTTTCAGCCATATATAGGCATATAAGAATTAGCAGTAAGACTGCGTCTAAAACACAGGAGAAAATAATATTGCCAACGGCTCTGCTGTGTGTTGGTTCGTATTAGGAGGTTGCACCTATGTTTAGATTCAGTGAGTTGGAAAGTCGTTTCTTCTAAAAGCTGTGTTTGGATATTCCAGAGTGAATGGGAGTATATGCTGTAATGTGAAATATCTGTCTCTAAAACAAAAACGCAGCTATCTACAGAATGGTTGTTAAGGTGTACATTGAACTTACAGAATTAAACTGATGTGTTTATGTAGCAGTTCAGAAACCCTTTCTGTGGAGAACCCAGAAACGGATATTTCCAGCCATATACAGGCATGTAAGAATTAACATTAAAGCTGCATCTAAAACAAAGGAGAAACGTATATTTCAAACTGCTTTGCCATGTGTTGCTTAACCTTATGAAGTTGCATCTATGTTTAGATTCACCGAGTTGGAAACACTTTTCTTCTAAATGTTGCGTTTGGATATTCCAAAGAGAATTGGAGCATATGGTGTAATGAGAAATATCTGACTATAAAACAAAAACGGAGCTACTTAGCAGAAAGGTTTTCAAAGTGTACATTCATCTTACAGAGCTAAGCTGATGTGTGTATGGAGCAATTCAGAAACAGATATTCCCAGCCTTATGCAGGCATATAAGAATTAGCAGTAAGACTGAGTCTAAAACACAGGAGACACGTATATTTCAAACAGCTCTGCTGTGTGTTAGTTCACCTTAGGAAGTTTCAACGAGTAGAAACTTCAACGAGTAGATTCAACGAGTGGGAAACACGTTTCTTCTAAAAGCTGCATTTGGATATTCCAGAGTGAATTGGAGTATACGCTGTAATGAGAAATATCTGGCTCTAAAACAAAATCGTTGATATGTAGCAGAATAGTTGTCCAGGTGTACATTCAACTTTCAAAGTTAAAGTGATGTGTGTATGTATCAGTTCAGAAACCTTTTCTTTGGAGAATCCTGAAACGGATATTTCCAGTCACATACAGGCATATAAGAATGAGCAGTAAGACTGTGTCTAAAACACAGAAGAAACGTATTTTTCAAACTGCTCTGCTGTGTGTTGGTTCACTGGAGGAAGTTGCATCTATGATTAGATTCGGCGAGTTGGAGACACGTTTCTTCTAAAACCTGCCTTCGGATATTCCAGAGCGAATGGGAATATATGGTGTAATGACAAATATCTGGCCCTAAAACAAAAATGGAGCTATCTAGGAGAATGGTTGTCAAGGCGTACATTCAACATACAGAGTTAAACTGATTTGTGTAAGTAGGAGTTCAGAAACCCTTTCTTTGGAGAATCCAGAAACGGGTATTTCCAGGCTTACAGGCATATAAGAATCAGCAGTAAGACTGCGTCTAAAACACAGGAGAAACGCATATTTCAAACTGCTCTGGTGTGTGTTGGTTCCCCTTAGGAAGTTGCATCGATGTTTAGATTCAGTGAATTGGAAACACGTTTCTTCTAAAAGCTGCATTTGGATATTCCAGAGTGAATGGGAGTATATGCTGTAATGATAAATATCTGGCTCTGAAGCAAAAACGGAGATGTCTAGCAGAATGGTTGTCAAGGTGTACATTCCACTTACAGAGTTAAACTGATGTGTGTATGTAGCAGGTCAGAATCCTTCCTCTGGAGAATCCAGAAACACATATTTCCAGCCGTGTAAAGACATATAAGAACTAACAGGAAGACTGCGTCTAAAACACACTAGAAACCTATATAAATCTGCTCTGATGATATGTTTTTGTTCATCTTAGGAAGTTACATCTATGTTTAGATACAGCGAGTTGGAAACACATTTCTTATAAAAGCTGCGTTTGGATATTACAAAGTGAATGGGAGTATATGGTTTAATAAGAAATATCTGGCTCTGAAACAAAAACGGAGCTATCTATCAGAATGGTTGTCAAGGTGTGTATTCAACTTACAGAGTTAAAGTGATGTGTGTATGTAGCAGCTCAGAAACACTTTCTTTGAAAAATCCAGAAACGGATATTTCCAGTCACATACAGGCATATAAGAATGAGCAGTAAGACTGTGTATAAGACACAGGAGAAACGTATGTTTGAAACCACTCTCCTGTGTGTTGGTTCACTGGAGGAAGTTGCATCTATGATTAGATTCAGCGAGTTGGAAACACGTTTCATCTAAAAGCTGCCTTCAGATATTCCAGAGTGAATGGGAGAATATGCTGTAATGAGAAATATCTGGCTCTAGAACAAAAACGGAGCTATCTAGCAGAATGGTTCTCAAGGCGTACATTAAACTTACAGACTTAAACTGATGTGTGTATGTTACAGTTCAGAAACCCTTTCTTTGGAGAATCCAGAAACGGATATTTCCAGCCATATACATGTATGTAAGAATTAGAAGTAAGACTGCGTCTAAAACACAGGAGAAACGTATACTTCAAACTGCTCTGCTGTGTGTTGGTTAACCTTAGGAAGTTGTATCTATGTTTAGATTCAGCGAGCTGGAAAGACGTTTCTTCTAAAAGCTGCGCTTCGATATTCCAGAGTGAAAGGGAGTATGTGCTGTAATTAGAATTATCTGGCTCTAAAACAAACACGGAGCTATCTAGCAGAATGGTTGTCAACGTGTACATTCAACTTACAGAGTTAAACTGACGTGTGTATGTAGAAGTTCAGAAACCCTTTCTTTGGAAAATCAAGAAATGGATATTTCCAGGCATATACAGGCATATAAGAATGAGCAGTAAGACTGCGTCTAAAACAAAGGAGAAACGGATATTTCAAACTGCCCTACTGTGTGTTGGTTCACCTTAGGAAGTTGCATCTATGTTTAGATTCAGAGAGCTGGAAACACCTTTCTTCTGAAAGCTGCGTTTGGATATTCCTGAGTTAAAGGCAGTATATGCTGTAATGAGAAATATCTGGCTCTGAAACAAAAACGGGAGGATCGATCCAGGATGGCTACTTAGGAGCAGCTCAGGATTGCAGCTCCCAGTGAAAGTGCAGAGGGTGAGTGGACCTCGCATTTTTATTGCCCACAGACTAGGCAATTACCAGGCGGAGGTGCTCCACAGGTCGCCAGCACAGCTGTTTCATCCAGCGCTACTGTGCCGGCCATCGCCACGGCTTTGCCCCGTGAGGCTGGTGTCTCTCCACCCCGGGGCAGCGGTTCTCCGTATAAAATACAACAGTTGGGTGGCCTTTTGGCTGGCGATAGGAGCCACGTGAAGTCGCCCATTCGTCTGTTTAAAAAGGGGACTGAGCAGTGTACCAGGACTCTAGATTACAGGGCAAAAAGAAAAGTCCCACGAATCTCAGTGCCGCTGTTTAAGCCAGCACAGTGAGTTGTTGCACGGGAAGAAACACACACTGCAGTGCCTCTTCAACAGGCGACTGGAACACCAACTTAAAATAAAAGGCTCTGAGGCAGGGAGCCAAGCGATCAAGCTTGGCTGATCCCACCCCCACAAAAGAACAGCAATCAGAAACTCTCTAAATTGAGAGTTTCACAGCAAGCGCAGCTGAACACAGTACGGTCCAGCTCTGTGGGGTAGGGGCGTCCACCATCACCGAGGCAGCCCACCGCTAGAGAGGTAGTCACCCAATACTGAGGCACCCCACCATTGCCAAGGCAACACGCCACTGCAGAGAGGCTCCGCCTTAACAGAGGTGGGCCACCACTGCTCTGCCCGTTGTAACTACACCCATATAAACAGGACAGCAGGGAAGTTCACTTGGCAGCTGGGTGGAGCCCACAGAAGCTCAGCAAAGCCTCTACAGGCAGACAGTGACTAGGCTGCCTCCTTGCTGGGCAGAGCAGCTCTGAAGGAAAAAAAAAAAAGAGAGAGAGAAGCCAGCAGCATAACCGAAACTCATAAAGCCCTCAATGCCTGGGACAGAGCACCTGGGAACAAAAAGCTGTTTATGAGATCTGCTGCAGCAGACCTAAACGTACCTGCCCAGCAGCTCTAAATGAACAACGGAGCTCAGAGCTCAGCATTTGAGCTCTTATAAAGAAGAGACCATCTCCTCAAGCAGCTCCCTGACCCCTATATATCCAAAGAGCCACCTCGTAAAGGAGAGATCAGATTGACACTTGACGGGTATCCTTCTGATACAAAGATGGCAGAAGAAGAAAACTGGTAACAACCCTTACTGTTCAGCTGCTGCTGCAGGTGAACAGCAGGAAAGCAGGGCCTGGACCTACAACAGGGAGGCCAGACTGTCAGAACGAAAACCAAGAAACAGAAATAACCTCATCATCAACAAACAGAACGTCCACTCAGAGACCCAAGCTGAAAGCCAGCATCTACAACGTCGTCAGGTGGATAAATCCATAAAGATGGGAAAAAACCAGCGCAAAAAGGACGAAAACAACTGAAACCAGAGCACCTCTCCTCCTACAAGGGATCACAACTCCGCACCAGCAAGGGAACAAGGTTGGATGGAGAACGAGTGTGATGAAATGACAGTATCAGACTTCAGAAGGTGGGTAGTAAGAAACTTCTGTGAACTTAAAGAACATGTTCTAACCCAATGCAAAGAAACTAAGAACCTTGAAAAAAGATTTGACGAGAATGAACAAAATAGAAAGGAACATAAGTGAATTGATGGAGCTGAAAAATGCAACACAAGAACTTCGCTAAGCATGCACAAGTATCAACAGCAGAATTGACCAAGCAGAAGAAAGGATATCAGAGGTCGAAGATCAACTCAATGAAATAAAACGGGAAGGCAAGACTGGAGAAAAAAGGGTAAAAAGGAATGAACAAATTCTCCAAGAAATGTGAGACTATGTGAAAAGACCTAATCTACGTTTGACAGGCGTACCTGAATGCGACAAAGAGAATGAATCCAAGCTGGAAAATACTCTTCAGGATATTATCCAGGAAAACTTCCCCAACCTAGCAAGGCAGGCAAACATTCATGTCCAGGAAATACAGAGAACACCACAAAGATATTCGTCAAGAAGAGCAACCCCAAGGCACATAATCATCAGATTCAACAGAGTCGAAATGAAGGAGAAAATACTAAGAGCAGCCAGAGAGAAAGGTAGGGTTACCCACAAAGGGAAGCCCATCAGACTCACAGCAGATCTCTCAGCAGAAACCGTACAAACCAGAAGAGAGCGGAGGCCAATATTCAACAACCTGAATGAAAACAACTTTCATCCCAGAATCTTCTATCCAGCCAAACAAAGTTCCATAAGTGAAGGAAAAATAAAATCCTTTGTGAACATGCAAGTATTCAGATATGTCGTCACCACCAGACCAGCTCTACTAGACCTCCTGAAAGAGGCTCTACACATAGAAAGGAACAACCAGTACTACCACTCCAAAAACATGCCAAAAGGTAAAGAGAATCAACACAATTATGAATCTGCATCAAGTAAAGGGCGAAACACCCAGCTAGCACCAAAATGGCAGTATCAAATTCGCACATAACAATATTAACCCTAAATGTAAATAGACTAAATGCCCCAATCAAAAGACACAGACTGGCAAATTGGAAAAAAAGCCAAAATCCATCGGTGTACTGTATCCAGGAAACCCATCTCACATGCAAGGTTACAAAAAAAACTCAAAATAAAGGGATAGAAGAAGATTTACCAAGCAAATGGAGAGCAAAAAAAAAAGCAGGAATTGCAATTCTCATCTCTGATAAATTAGACTTTAAAGCAACAAACATCAAAAGAGACAAAGAAGGACATTACTTAATGGTAAAAGGATCAATGCTTCAAGAAGAGCTAAAGATCCTAAATATATTCCCACCCAATACAGGAGCACCCAGATACATAAGGCAAGTTCTTAATGACCTACAAAGAGACTTAGATTCCCATAATTATAGTGGGAGATTTTAACACCCCATTGTGAATATTAGACAGATCAACCAGACAGAAAATTAACAAGGATATCCAGGACTTGAACTCAGACCTGGACCAAGCTAACCTAATAGACATTTACAGAAATCTCCGCCCCAAATCCACAGAATATACATTATTCTCAGCACCACATCACACCTACTCTAAAATTGGCCACATAATAAGGAGTAAATCACTCCTCAGCAAATGTAAAAGAACGGAAATCGTAACAAAGAGTCTCTCAGTCCACAGTGCAATCAAGTTAGAACTCAGAATTCAAAAACTAACACACACCCGCACAGCTTCATGGAAACTGAACAGCTTGCTCTTGAATGTTCACTGGATAAACAATGAAATGAAGACAGAAATAAAGATGTTCTTCGAAACCAACGAGAATGAAGACACAACATACCAGAATCTCTGGTACACATTTAAAGCGGTCTCTAGACGAAACCATATAGCAATAAGTGCCCACATGAGAAGCAAGGAGAGATCAAAAATTGACACCCTATTGTCAAAGCTGAAAGAGCTAGGGGAGCAAGATCAAAAAATCTCGAAGGCTAGCAGAAGACAAGAAATAGCTAAGATCAGAGCAGAACTGAAGGAGATAGAGACACAAAAAACTCTTCAAAAAATCAATAAATCCAGGAGCTGGTTTTTTGAAAAGATCAACAAAATAGACAGACCACTAGCCAGATTAATAAAAAAGAAAAGAGAGAATAACCAAATTGATGCAATAAAAAACGATAAAGGGGATATCACCACAGATTCCACAGAAATTCAAACCATCATCAGAGATTATTACAAACAACTCTATGCACATAAACTAGTAAAGCTGGAAGAAATGGATAAATTCCTGGACACTTGCCACCTTCCAAGCCTAAACGCTGATCAGACCCATAACAAGATCTGAAGTTGAGGCAGCAATTAAGAGGTTACCATCCAATAAAAGCCCAGGTCCAGACGGGTTCACCGCTGAATTCTAGCAGACATACAAAGAGGAGCTGGTACCAATCCTTCTGAAACGATTCCAAACAATACAAAAAGAGCGAATTCTTCCCAAATCATTTTATGGGACCAACACCATCCTGATTCCAAAACCCGGCAGAGACTCAACAAGAAGAGAAAACTACAGGCTAATATCCATGATGAACATAGATGCAAAAATCTTCAATAAAATACTGACAAACCGATTGCAACAGCACATCAAAAAGCTTATCCGTCATGACCAAGTAGGCTTCATCCTGGGGATGCAAGGCTGGTTCAACATACGCAAGTCTATAAACGTAATTCATCACATAAACAGAACCAAAGACAAAAACCACGTGATTATCTCAATTGATGCAGAGAAGGCCTTTGACAAAATTCAACAGCCCTTTATGCTAAAAATCCTCAATAAGCTAGGTATTGACGGAACGTATCTCAAAATAATAAAAGCTATTTATGACAAACCAACAGCCAATAACATACTGAATGGGCAAAAGCTGGAAGCATTCCCCTTGAAATGTACCACCAGACAAGGATGACCTCTCTCACCACTCCTACTCAATATACTACTAGAAATTCTAGCCAGAGCAATCAGGCAAGAGAAAGAAATAAAGGGCATTCAAATAGGAACGGAGGAAGTCAAATTGTCTCTATTTGCAGATGACATGATTGTATATCTAGAAGACCCCATCGTCTCAGCTCTAAATCTCCTGAAACTGATAAGCAAGTTCAGCAAAGTCTCAGGATACAAAATCAATGTGCAAAAATCACATGCATTCCTATACACCAAAAACAGACTTAAAGACAGCCAAATCAAGAACAAACTTCCATTCACAATTGCCACAAAGAGAATAAAATACCTAGGAATGCAACTAACAAGGAGTGTAAAGGGCCTTTTCAAGGAGAACTACAAGCCACTGCTCAGTGAAATAAGAGAGGACACAAACAGATGGAGAAACATTCCAAGTTCCTGGTTAGGAAGAATCAATATCATGCAAATGGCCATACTGCCCAAAGTAATTTACAGATTCAATGCTATCCCCTTCAAGCTACCAATGACCTTCTTTGCAGAACTGGAAAAAACCACCTTAAACTTCATATGGAACCAAAAGAGAGCCCGCATAGCCAAGTCAATTCTAAGCAAAAAGAACAAAGTGGGAGGCATCACACTACCAGACTTCAAACTATACTACAAGGCTACAGTAATCAAAACAGCATGGTACTGGTACCAAAAGAGAGATATAGACCAATGGAGCAGAACAGAGGTGTCGGAGGCAACACAACATATCTACAAGCAACTGATTTTTGACAAACCAGACAAAAACAAGCAATGGGGAGAGGATTCCCTGTTCAATAAATGGTGTTGGGAAAGCTGGCTAGCCATGTGCAGAAAGCAGAAACTGGACCCCTTCCTGACACCTTACACTAAAATTAACTCCAGATGGATTAAAGACTTAAACATAAGACCTAACACCATAAAAACCATAGAAGAAAATCTAGGTAAAACCATTCAGGACATAGGTGTAGTCAAGGATTTCATGACCAAAACACCAAAAGCATTGACAACAAAAGCCAAAATAGACAAATGGGACCTAATCAAACTCCACAGCTTCTGCACAGCAAAAGAAACAGTCATTAGAGTGAATCGGCAACCAACAGAATGAGAAAAAAATGTTGCAGTTTACCCATCTGACAAAGGGCTGATAACCAAAATTTACAAAGAATTGAAACAGATTTACAAGAAAAACTAACAAGCCCATTCAAAAGGAGACAAAGGATATGAACAGAAACTTTACAAAAGAAGACATACATGAGGCCAACAAACACATGAAAAAATGCTCATCATCATTGGTTATCAGAGAAATGCAAATCAAAACAACATTGAGATACCATCTCACGCCAGTTAGAATGGCGATCATTAAAAAATCTAGAGACAACAGATGCCGGAGAGGATATGGAGAAATAGGAACACTTTTACACTGTTGGTGGGAGTGTAAATTAGTTCAACCATTGTGGAAGACAGTGTGGCGATTCCTCAAGGACCTAGACATAGAAATTCCATTTGACCCAGCAATCCCATTACTGGGTATATATCCAAAGGATTACAAGTCGTTCTACTGTAAGGACACGTGCACGCGAATATTCATTTCAGCACGGTTTACAATAACAACCACCTGGAACCAACCCAAATGCCCATCGACGATAGACTGGATAGGGAAAATGTGGCACATATACACCATGGAATATTATGCAGCCATCAAAAACGATGAGTTAGGGTCCTTTGTAGGGACATGGATGAACCTGGAAACCATCATTCTCAGCAAACTGACAGGATAGCAGAAGATCAAACACCGCATGTTGTCACTCATAGGCGGGTGTTGAACAATGAGAACACATGGACACAGGGAGGGGAGCACTACAGACTGGGGTCTGTTGGGGGGAAATAGGGGAGGGACGGTGTGTGGTGGGGAGGTGGGGAGAGATAGCAAGGGGAGAAATGCCAGATGTAGGTGATGGGGAGGAAGGCAGCAAATCACACTGCCACGTGTGTACCTATGCAACAATTTTGCATGTTCTTCACAAGTACCCCAAAACCTAAAAAGCAATAAAAGAAATAAATGGGAAAAAAACAAGTTACTTAGTAAGTTAACTAACATGCCAAAATATATACACCTTATTTGAGCATTAATTGTAACATTTAATTTAACAACGAATAAAGTCACACTTTAATTAATGTCTCATGTAAATCTATACAAACCTGAGAAATTCCTGAGAAACAGCAAAAAAGTCTATCCTTATAAATAATTAAGACATTTCAGTGCCAGATTTTTTTTTCTATTTAACTTGAGTGTTAAGAAGCTTATGCTTGAAAATTCAGACAATAAAGATGAAACAATTAATGTAAAAAAAAAAAGGAATTAGCAGTAAGACTGCATCTAAAACACAGGAGAAACGTGTATTTCAAACTGCTCTGCTGTGTGTTGGTTCAACTTAGGAAGTTGCATCTATGTTAGATTCAGCGAGTTGGAAACACGTTTCTTCTAAAAGCTGCGCTTGGATATTCCAGAGTCAATGGGATTATATGCTGAAATGAGATATATCTGGCACTAAAACAAAAACGGAGCTATCTAGCAGAATGGTTGTCAAGGTTTCCATTCAACTTAGAGAGCTAAACTGATGAGTGTATGTCGCAGTTCAGAAACCCTTTCTTTGGAGAACCCAGAAACGGATATTTTCAGCCATGTACAGGTATATAAGAATCAGCTATAAGAATGCGTCAAAACACAGGAGAAATGTATATTTCAAACTGCTCTGCTGTGTGTTGGTTCACCTTAGGGAGTTGCATCTATGTTTAGATTCAGCGAGCTGGAAACACGTTTCTTCTAAAAGCTGCGTTTGGATATTCCAGAGTGAATAGGAGTATATGCTGTAATGAGAAATATCTGGCTCTAAAACAAAAACGTTGCTATCTAGCAGAATGGTTGTTGAAGGCTACATTCAACTTACAGAGTTAAACTGATGTGTGTATGTAGCAGTTCAGAAAAACTTTCTTTGGAAAATCCCGAAATGGATATTTTCTGCCATATACAGGCATATAAGAATGAGCAGTAAGGGTGCGTCTGAAACACAGGAGAAATGTGTATTTCAATCTCCTCTGCTGTGGGTTGGTTCACCTTAGGAAGTTGCATCTATGTTTAGATTCAGCGAGTTGGAAACACTTTTCTTCTAAAAGCTGCGTTTCGATATTCCACAGTCAATGAGAGTATATGTTGTAATGAGAAATATCTGGCTCTAAAACAAAAACGGATCTATCTAGCAGAATGGTTGTCAACGTTTCCATTCAACTTAGAGAGTAAAACAAATGTGTGTATGTAGCAGTTCAGAAACCCTTTCTCTGGAGAATCCAGAAACGGATATTTCCAGCCATGTACAGGCACATAAGAGTTAGCGGTAAGACTACGTCTAAAACACAGGAGAATCGTATAATTCAAACTTCTCTGCTGCGTGTTGATTCACCTTAGGAAGTTTCATGTATGTTTAGATTCAGCGAGTTGGAAATACGTTTGTTCTAAAAGCTGCATTTGCATATTCCAGAGGGAATTGGAGTATATGCTGTAATGAGAAATATATGGCTCTAATAAAAAACGTTACTATCCAGGAGAATGGTTCTCAAGGTGTACATTCAACTTACAGAGTAAAACTTTTGTGTGTATGTAGCAGTTCAGAAGCCCTTTCTTTGCGAATCCATAGACGGATATTTGCAGCCATATATAGGCATATAAGAATTAGCAGTAACACTGTCTAAAACACAGGAGAAACGAATATTTCAAACTGTTCTGCTGTGTGCTGGTTCACCTTGGGGAGTTGCATCTATGTTTAGATTCAACGAGTTGAAAACACGTTTCTTCTAAAAGCTGCGTTGGGATATTCCAGAGTGATTGGGAGTATATGCTGTATTGAGAAATATCTGGCTCTAAAACAAAAACGGAGCTATCTAGCAGAATGGTTGTCAAGGTTTATATTCAACTTACACAGTTAAACTGATGTGTGTATATAGCAGTTCAGAAAACCCTTTCCTTGGAGAAACCAGAGACGGATATTTCCAGCCATACACAGGCATATAAGCATTAGCAGTAAGGCTGCACCTAAAACAAAGGAGAAACGTATATTTCAAACTGCTCTGATGTGTGTTGGTTTACCTTAGGAAGTTGCATCTATGTTTAGATTTGGCGAGTTGGAAACACATTTCTTCCAAAACCTCCTTTGTATATTATAGAGTGAATGGGAGTATATGCTGTAATGAGAAATATCTGGCTCTAAAACAAAAACGGAGCTATCTAGCAGAATGATTTTCAAGGTGTACATTCAACTTACAGAGTTAAACTGATGTGTGTATGCTGCAGTTCAGAAACACTTTCTTTGGAGAATCCAGAGACGGATATTTGCAGCCATATATAGGCATATAAGAATTAGCAGTAACACTGCATCTAAAACACAGGAGAAACGAATATTTCAAACTGCTCTGCTGTGTGTTGGTTCACCTTAGGAAGTTCCATCTATGTTTAGATTCAGCGAGTTGGAAACACGTTTCTTCTAAAGGCTGCGTTTGGATATTCCAGACTGAATGGGAGTATATGCTGAAATGAGAAATATCTGGCTCTAAAACAAAAACGGGAGGATCGATCCAAGATGGCTATTTAGGAGCAGCTCAGGATTGCAGCTCCCAGTGAAAGTGCAGAGGGTGAGTGGACACCGCATTTTTATTGCCCACAGACTAGGCAATTACCAGGCGGAGGAACTCCACAAGTCGCCAGCTCAGCTGTTTCAGCCAGTGCGGCTGTGCTGGCCTGTGCTGCTGCTTTGCCCTGCGTGGCTGGTTTGTCTGCACCACGGGGCAGCGGTTCTCTGTACAAAATACACCGGTCGGGTGCCCTTTTGACTGGCCATAGGAGCCACGTGAAGTCGCCCATTCGTCTGTTTAAAAAGGGGACTGAACAGGGTACTGAGACAGTAGATTCCAGGGCAAAAAAAAAGCGCCATGAATCTCAGTGCCGCTGTTTAAGCCAGCACAGTGAGTTGTCGCAAGGGACGAAACACACACCGTGGTGCCTCTTCAACTGGCGACTGGAACACCAACTTAAAAAAAAAAAAAAGGCTCTGAGGCAGGGAGCCAGGCAATAAGGCTCAGCTGGTACCACCCCCACAAAAGAACAGAAATCAGAAACTATCTGGATTAAGAGTTTCACAGCAAGCGCAGCTGAACCCGGTATGGTCCAGCTCTGCGGGGGAGGGGCGTCTGCCATTACCGAAGCAGCCTGCCACTAGAGAGGTAGTCACCCAATACTGAGGCAGCCCGACGTTACCAAGGCAACCCGCCATTGCTGAGGCAGCCAGCTGTTGCAAAGGCAACCTGCCACTACAGAGAGGCTCCGCCTTAACAGATTCAGGCCACCATTGCTGTGGACATTCTAACTACACCAATATAAACAGGACAGCAGGGAAGTTCACTTGGCAGCTGGGCGGAGACCACAGAAGCTCAGCAAAGCCTCTACATGCCGACAGTGACTAGGCTGCCTCCTTGCTGGGCAGGGCAGCTCTGAAGGGAAAAAAAAAAAAAGAGAGAGAAGCCAGCAGGATAACTGAAACTCATAAAGCCCTCAATCCCTGGGACAGAGCACGTGGGAACAAAAAGCAGATTATGAGTTCTGCTCCAGCAGACCTAAACATACCTGCCCAGCAGCTCTATATGAACAACGGAACTCACAGCTCAGCATTTGAGCTCCTATAAGGACGAGGCCATCTCCTCAAGCAGCTCCCTGACCCCTATATATCCAAAGAGCCACCTCGTAAAGGAGAGATCAGATTGACACTTGACGGGTATCCTTCTGATACAAAGATGGCAGAAGAAGAAAACTGGTAACAACCCTTACTGTTCAGCAGCTGCTGCAGGTGAACACCAGGAAAGCAGGGCCTGGACCTACAACAGGGGGGCCAGACTGTCAGAACGAAAACCAAGAAACAGAAATAACCTCATCATCAACAAACAGAACATCCACTCAGAGACCCAAGCTGAAAGCCAGCATCTACAACATCGTCAGGTGGATAAATCCATAAAGATGGGAAGAAATCAGCGCAAAATGGATGAAAACACCCGAAACCAGAACACCTCTCCTCCTAAAAGGGATAAAAACTCTTCACCAGCAAGGGAACAAGGTTGGATGGAGAACGAGTGTGATGAAATGACAGTATCAGACTTCAGAAGGTGGGTAGTAAGAAACTTCTGTGAACTTAAAGAACATGTTCTAACGCAACGCAAAGAAACTAAGAACCTTGAAAAAAGATTGAACAAAATGCTAACGAGAATGGACAAAATAGAAAGGAATATAAGTGAATTGATGGAGCTGAAAAATGCAACACGAGAACTTCGCGAAGCATGCACAAGGAATGATCAAAATCTTCAAGAAATGTGGAGCTATGTGAAAAGACCTAATCTACGTTTGATAGGCGTACCTCAATGCAACGAAGAGAATTAATCCAAACTGGAAAATACTCTTCAGGATATTATCCAGGAAAACTTCCCCAACCTAGCAAGGCAGGCAGACATTCAAGTCCAGGAAATACAGAGAACACCACAAAGATATTCGTCAAGAAGAGCAACCCCAAGGCACATAATCATCAGATTCAACAGGGTTGAAATGAAGGAGAAAATACTAAGAGCAGCCAGAGAGAAAGGTCAGGTTACCCATAAAGGGAAGCCCATCAGACTCACAGCAGATCTCTCAGCAGAAACCCTACAAGAGAGAAGAGAGTGGGGACCAATATTCAACATCCTTAAATAAAAGAACTTTCAACCCAGAATCTCCTATCCATCCAAACTACGCTCCATAAGTGACGAAAAAATAAAGTCCCTTGTGAACATGCAAGTATTCAGAGATTTCGTCAACACAAGACCAGCTCTACAATAGCTCCTGAAAGACGCTCTACACATAAAGGAACAACAGGTACCAGCTCAACTAAAGGGCAAAACACCCAGCTAGCACCAAAATGGCAGTATCAAATTCACACATAATAATATTAACCCTAAATGTAAATGGACTAAATGCCCCAATCAAAAGACACAGACTGGCAAATTGGGTAAAAAGACAAAACGCATTGGTGTGCTGTATCCAGGAAACCCATCTCACATGCAAGGATACACGAAGGCTCAAAATAAAGGGATGGAGGAAGATTTACCAAGCAAATGCAGAGCAAAAAAAAAGCAGGAGTTGCAATTCTCATCTCTGATAAATTAGATTTTAAAGCAAAAAAGGTCAAAAGAGACAAAGAAGGACATTGCATAATGGTAAAAGGATCAATGCAACAAGAACAGCTAACGATCCTAAATATATACGCACCCAATACAGGAGCACCCAGATACATAAGGCAAGTTCTTAATGACTTACAAAGACACTTAGACTCCCACAAAATAAGAGTGGGAGACTTTAACACCCCATTGTCAACATTAGACAGATCAACCAGACAGAAAATTAACAAGGATATCCAGGACTTGAACTCAGACCTGGAACAAGCAAACCTAATAGACATTTACAGAACTCTCCACCCCAAAGCCACAGAATACACATTCTTCTCAGCACCACATCACACCTACTCTAAAATTGACCACATAATTGGGAGTAAATCACTCCTCAGCAAATGCAAAATAACGGAAATCGTAACAAACAGTCTCTCTGACCACAGTGCAATCAAGTTAGAACTCAGAAATCAAAAACTACCCCAGAACCGCACAGCTTCATGGAAACTGAACAACTTGCTCTTGAATATTCACTGGATAAACAATGAAAAGAAGACAGAAATAAAGATGTTCTTCAAAGCCAACGAGAATGAAGACACAACATACCAGAATCTCTGGGACACATTTAAAGCAGTCTCTAGAGGAAAATAGATAGCAATAAGTGCCCACATGAGAAGCAAGGAGAGATCAAAAATTGACACCCTATTGTCAAAGCTGAAAGAGTTAGAGGAGCAAGATCAAAAAAACTCAACGTCTAGCAGAAGACAAGAAATAGCTAAGATCAGAGCAGAACTGAAGGAGATAGAGACACAAAAAACCCTTCAAAAATTCAATAAATCCAGGACCTGGTTTTTTGAAAAGATCAACAAAATAGACAGAACACTAGCCAGATTAATGAAAAAGAAAAGAGAGAATAACCAAATTGATGCAATAAAAAACGATAAAGGGGTTATCACCACAGATTCCACAGAAACTCAAACCATCATCAGAGATTATTGCAAACAACTCTATACACAGAAACTAATAAACCTGGAAGAAATGGATAAATTCCTGGACACTTGCCTCCTGCCAAGCCTAAACCAGGAAGAAGCCCAAACCCTGAACAGACACATAACGAGGTCTGAAGTTCAGGCATCAATTAAGAGCTGACCACCCAAAAAAAGCCCAGGTCCACATGGGTTCACAGCTGAATTCTACCAGACATACAAAGAGGAGCTGGTACCATTTCTTCTGAAACTATTCCAAACGATACAAAAAGAGGGAATTCTTCCCAAATCATTTTATGATTACAAACATCATCCTGATTCCAAAACCCGGCAAAGACTCAACAAGAAAAGAAAACTTCAGGTCAATATCCATGATGAACATAGATGCAAAAATCTTCAATAAAATACTGACAAGCCGATTGCAACAGTACATCAAAAAGCTTATCCACCATGATCAAGTAGGCTTCATCCCCGGGATGCAAGGCTGATTCAACACACGCAAGTCTATAAATGTAATTCATCACATAAACAGAACCAAAGACAAAAACCACATGATTATCTCAATTGATGCAGAGAACGCCTTTGACAAAATTCAACAGCCTTTTATGCTAAAAACCCTCAATAAGCTAGGTATCGAAGGAACGTATCTCAATTTAATAAAAGCTATTTATGACAAACCAACAGCCAATATCATACTGAATGGGCAAAAACTGGAAGCATTCCCCTTGAAATGTGGCACCAGGCAAGGATGCCCACTCTCACCACTGCTATTCAATATAGTATTAGAAGTTCTAGCCAGAGCAATCAGGCAAGAAAAAGAAATAAAGGGCATTCAAATAGGAAAGGAGGAAGTCAAATTGTCTCTATTTGCAGACGACATGATTGTATATCTAGAAGACCCCATCGTCTCAGCCCCAAACCTCCTGAACCTGATACGCAAGTTCAGCACAGTCTCAGGATACAAAATCAATGTGCAAAAATCACATGCATTCCTATACAACAGTAACAGACTTAAGGAGAGCCAAATCAAGAACAAACTTCCATAAACAATTGCCAGAAAGAGTATAAAATACCTAGGAATACAACTAACAAGGAATGTAAAGGACCTCTTCAAGGAGAACTACAAGCCACTGCTCAACGAAATAAGAGAGGACACAAACAGATGGAGAAACATTCCATGTTCATGGTTAGGAAGAATCAATATCGTGAAAATGGCCATACTGCCCAAAGTAATTTACAGATTCAATGCTATCCCCATCAAGCTACCAATGACCTTCTTTGCAGAACTGGAAAAAACCACCTTAAACTTCATATGGAACCAAAAGAGAGCCCGCATAGCCAAGTCAATTCTAAGCAAAAAGAACAAAGCGGGGGGCATCACACTACCAGACTTCAAACTATACTACAAGGCTGCAGTAATCAAAACAGCATGGTACTGGTACCAAAACAGAGATATAGACCAATGGTACAGAACAGAGGTCTTGGAGGCAACACAACATATCTACAACCACCTGATCTTTCACAAAGCAGACAAAAACAAGCAATGGGGAAAGGATTCCCTGTTCAATAAATGGTGTTGGGAAAGCTGGCTAGGCTAGCCATGTGCAGAAAGCAGAAACTGGACCCCTTCCTGACAACTTACACTAAAATTAACTCCAGATGGATTAAAGACTTAAACATAAGACCTAACACCATAAAAACCCTAGAAGAAAATCTAGGCAAAACCATTCAGGACGTAGGTGTAGGCAAGGACTTCATGACCAAACCACCAAAAGCATTGACAACAAAAGCCAAAATAGACAAATGGGATCTAATCAAACTCCACAGCTTCTACACAGCAAAAGAAACAATCATTAGAGTGAATCGGCAACCAACAGATTGGGAAAAAATATTTGCAGTTTACCCATCTGACAAAGGGCTGATATCCAGAATTTACAAAGAACTAAAACAGGTTTACAAGAAAAAAACTAACAAGCCCATTCAAAAGTGGGCAAAGGATATGAACAGACACTTTACCAAAGAAGACATACATGAGGCCAACAAACATACGAAAAAATGCTCATCTTCACTGGTCATCAGAGAAATGGAAATCAAAACAACATCGAGATACCATCTCACGCCAGTTAGAATGGCGATCATTAAAAAATCTGGAGACAACAGATGCTGGAGAGGATGTGGAGAAATAGGAACACTTTTACACTGTTGGTGGGAGTGTAAATTAGTTCAACCATTATGGAAGACAGTGTGGCGATTCCTCAAGGACCTAGAAATAGAAATTCCATTTGACCCAGCAATCCCATTACTGGGTATATATCCAAAGGATTACAAATCGTTCTACTATAAGGACACGTGCACACGAATGTTCATTGCAGCACTGTTTACAATAGCAAAGACCTGGAACCAACCCAAATGCCCATCGGCGATAGACTGGATAGGGAAAATGTGGCACATATACACCATGGAATATTATGCAGCCATCAAAAACGATGAGTTCTTGTCCTTTGTAGGGACATGGATGAACCTGGAAACCATCATTCTCAGCAAACTGACAGAAGAGCAGAAGATCAAACACCGCATGTTCTCACTCATAGGTGGGTGTTGAACAATGAGAACACATGGACACAGGGAGGGGAGCACTACACACTGGGGTCAGTTGGGGGGAAATAGGAGAGGGAGGGTGGGGGGTGGGGAGCTGGGGAGAGATAGCAAGGGGAGAAATGCCAGATGTAGGTGATGGGTATGAAGGCAGCAAATCACACTGCCACATGTGTTCCTATGCAACAATTTTGCATGTTCTTCACATGTACCCCAAAACCTAAAATGCAATAAAATAAATAAATGGGAAAAAAAGAAAAGAAAAAAAAAAGGGAGAACTGAGGCATCCTGGGTCTCATTACCATTGGCTGAGTATCTCCAATCTGAAAAACCTACATGCTCTGAAATCTGAAACTTGAAGCACCCCCATGACATTCAATGGAAATGTTCATTAGAGTACTTCAGATTTCAGATGTTTAGATTTGGGATGCTCAGCTAGTAACTATGTAATGCAAATATTTAAGAATCTGCAAAAGTCTGAAATCTGAAACACTGCTGGCTCCCAAGCATTTCAGATAATTGATCAGAAAATTCAGAGTAAGTTTGGTACTCAGATGCACTATGAAAAGATCCTCAATGCCTGCTAATGTCTATCTCTGCTCCTTTTAATTAGTTATTTATGATCTTGTTATTTTTTATCTTTTTTTCTTCCAATAAACCACCTCAAATTTTCTTTGAAATTCTAAAATAAACAGACTGCTCCTCTATCAAAGAAATACATTCGGAGAAAGAAAAAGGAATATATTTGGGGAAAAAACCCTAGCTACTGTAGTTTGTCTTGGTTGACTCAGAGTGAAGAGAAAGTAATTTCTGTAATGTTTCAAAATGAATTGTGTGGTAACAGTGACATAAAATGTTTCTATACACCAAAGCTGAAATTCAACTTACTACGCTAAACAGAAAGGAACATTCTTCCCTAGCAAGGAATCTTTGTAATACTTATGCCTAAGTATTACAAAGATCAACTGGAGAGAGTTCTATGCTATATGTGAGCAGGTCTGCTCTCCCTCCTCTTTTAAATGCCACTGTGGTGTTCTGACGGTCCTGGTGGAGGAGGATGCCTGGCATACACTGCAGCTTCACTGAGCAGGCACTGTGCTGAGATGTCACACCCTACAGTAGCCCTGCTCCACATGTTGCTTTCCAAGTCAAATTTAGCATGAAAGGAAATCATGCAGCTGCATTTTCTGATGTTGAGAAAACCTGTCACTGATGAGCAGGTCAAGATGAGGTGACCCTGGTCCCCTAGCTCAGTTTACAGCCCTTTTTGCGACAGAGCAACTACCTCCACCCATCTACGCCACAGCAGCACCACTGTCAAGCTGTCAGCCAAGCATGAGGACTGAGAGACACTGCGATCTGATAAAGGCAATCCTATTTTCCAGAAAATTAAACCAAATAACCCAATGTCTGGTTCACTTGACCTTTTATTTTCTCTGAAAACATTTTTGAGTAAAATAACTCAATAAGCAACTTGGTACATGATCATAGGTTTGTTATTGTTTCTAATCTATTAAAACTTAAATATGTGAAGCAGTTGAACATTACAAGTTTGTATCTGAGAAACAAAAAAGTATGTATAATAGTATTTCTTAAAGAAAAATCAAGGTTATAGAAAGACTGCCTATTAGTTCACTACAATTATTTGATCATTTTAATGCTCAAATAAAATGTAGATGTCAAATTTGCAATTTCAATAAAAAATGTGTAATACCCATCCAAGCATTTATGTAAATGCCATTGTTAAACAGGGCACCAAGGAATGATATTTGCATAGGGCATTATCTAAAGGATCCAGCGTTGGGCACAGAAGCATATAAATGCTCTAACCATTCTATGTTAATGCTAGCCTATGCAAAATGGGAATATTCAAGCCAGATCACAGATGAGCAAACTATTGCAATGAGGAAGCAAGCAGTAAATACTTTAGGCTTTGTGGGCCACATACGGACTTTATCACATATTCTTCTTCTTTTGTTGTTTTTAGAAACCCTGAGAAAACATAGTCATGTTTAGCTCCTGGCCTGTAGGGAGGCTGCGGCCTAATCTGGCTCACAGGCTGACCTCTGAGGAGGGTTATATTTATTAAGGCAGGAGAAAAGGAAGGGTTTGTGTAAGATACATTAGTATTTTAAGTTGATAAAGAGCCCTTCAAACATTTAGTTTCTATTTCTTATTTTACCAAACTTTTGTCAGAATAGATAAATCATATATAAATTATATTTAAATTGGCTAAGTAATCTGCGATTCCTTTTCTTCCCAAATTATACTGAAGAAAATCAACAAATAATAAAATAATTGCAACTATTACACAGAAGACTAACAGGAATGATTTTCACTTAGATAACTGAGTCCCAGAAAATGATACCTACCTGAATTATCTTCATACATCAATAGACACTAATGACAGAATGTGTCAAAAAATCAATTATGGTTCAAGCCACACATAGTAAGCAGCAGCAATAAAAGAAACAGGGGAAAGAGGACAAATAAGACAGTGCAGGGAGCAACATGTGTAATTTATTTTGCTTGGGCTTTTTACTCTAGCGTACCATAAACAATATTCATTCATACAGTTCTGACCCACAGTTGTTCTTGAAAGGAACAAGTGATAAAGTCTATGCCACTAAAAACAAGAGACTGTGCAGGTCACTAAATGCACAAGCTCAAGTGGCATTCAGAGAAATCACTACAAAGGAGGTGCTCACAGGCACTGTGGGGCTCAAGAAGGCCTTTCACACTACAAGGAGCTTCACAAACCTCACCACCACCCAGTAGGACTGGCGTGAGCAGTATCTGCTAACAAGCCACAGGTCACTACCACTTCAAGGGAACAGAAGGGAATGACAGAGGGAAGGCCATGGAATGATTGTGAAGGTGTATATTCACCTTACAGAGTTAAACTGATGTGTTTGTGCAGCAGTTCAGAAATCCTTCCTTTGGAGAATGTAGAAACAGATATTTCCAGCCATACACAGGCACATAAGTATTAGCAGTAAGACTGAGTTTAAAACACAGGAGAAACGTATATTTCAAACTGCTCTGCTTTGTGTTCGTTCACCATAGGAAGTTGCTTCTATGTTTATATTCAGCGAGTTGGAAACACGTTTCTTCTAAAAGCTGCGTTTGGATATTCCAGAGTGAATGGGAGTACATGGTGTAATGAGAAATATCTGGCTCTAAGGCAAAAGTGGAGCTATCTAGCAGAACTGTTGTCAAGATGTGCATTCAACTTACAGAGATAAACTGACGAGTGTCTCTAGCAGTTAAGAAATCCTTTCTTTGGAGAATCCAGAAATGGATATTTTCAGCCATATAGAGGCACATAAGAATTAGCAGTAAGACTGCATCTAAAACTCAGGAGAAACGAATACTTCAAACTGCTCTGCTGTGTGTTGGTTTATCTTAGGAATTTGCATCTATGTTTAGATTCAGCGAGTTGGAAACACGTTTCTTCTAAAAGCTGTGTTGGGATATTCCAGAGTCAATGGGAGTGTATTCTGTAATGAGAAATATCTGGCTCTAAAAAAAAACGGAGCCATCTAGCAAAATGGTAGTCAAGGTGTATATTAAGCTTACAGCGTTAAACTGATGTGTGTATGTAGCATTTCAGAAACCTTTTATTTGGGGAAACCAGAAATGGATAATTCCAGCCATGTACAGGCATATAAGAATTAGCAGTAAGACTGCGTCTAAAACACAGGAGAAACGTATATTTCAAACTGCTCTGCGGTGTGTTGGTTCACCTTAGGGCGTTGCATCTGTGTTTAGCTTCAGTGAGTTGGAAACACGTTTCTTCTAAAAGCTGCGTTTGGATATTCCAGACTGAATGGGAGTGTATGCTGTAACGAGAAGTATCTGGCTCTATAACAAAAACGGAGCTTTATAGCAGAATCGTTGTCAAGGTATATATTCGACTTACAGGGTTAAACTGATGTGTATATGCAGCAGTTCAGAAACCCTTTTTTGGAGAATCTAGAATCGGATATTTCCAGCCATATACAGGCGTATGAGAATTATCAGTAAGACTGAGTCTAAAACACAGGAGAAACGTGTATTTCAAACCGCTCTGCTGTGTGTTGGTTCACCATAGTAAGTTGCATCTATGTTTAGATTCAGCGAGTTGGAAACACGTTTCTTCTAAAAGCTGCGTTTGCATATTCCAGAATTAATGGGAGTATATGCTATATATGAGAAATATGTGGCTGTAAAACAAAAACGGAGCTACCTAGCAGAATGGTTGTCAAGGTGTACATTCAACTTAGAGTTTAACTGATGTGTGTATGTAGCAGTTCAGAAATCCTTTCTTTGGGGAACCCAGAAATGGATATTTCCAGCCATGTACAGGCATATAAGAATTAGCGGTGGGACTGCATCTAAAACACAGGAGAAACGTATATTTCAAACTGCTCTGCTGTGTGTTTGTTCATCTTCGGAAGTTGCATCTATGTTTAGATTCAGCGAGTTGGAAACACGTTTCTTTTAAAAGCTGCGTTTCCATATTCCCGAGTGAATGGGAGTATATGCTGTCATGAGATATATCTGGCTCTAAAACAAAAACGGAGCTATCTAGCAGAATTGTTGTCAAGGTGTACATTCAACTTACAAAGTTAAACTGATGTGTGTATGTAGAAATTCAGAAATCCTTCCTTTGGAGAATCCACAAATGGATATTTTCAGTCGTACACAGGCATATAAGAATTAGCAGTAAGACTCCGTCTAAAATATAGGAGAAACGTATATTTCAAACTGCTCTGCTGTGTGTTGGTTCACTTTAGGAAGGTTCATCTATGTTTAGATACAGCGAGCTGGGAACACGTTTCTTCTCAAAGCTGTGTTTGGATATTCCAGAGTGAATGGGAGTATATGGTATAGTGAGAAATATCTGGCTGTAAAACAAAAACGGAGCCATCTAGCAGAATGGTTGTCAAGGTGTACATTCAACTTACAGAGTTAAACTGATGTGCGTATGTAGCAGTTCAGAAACCCTTTCTTTGTAGAACCCAGAAGCGGATATTTCCAGCCATGTACGGGCATATAAGAATTAGCGGTATGACTGCGTCTAAAACACGGGGGAAGCGTATATATCAATCCGCTCTGCTGTGTGTTGGTTCACCTTAGGGAGTTCCATCTATGTTTAGATTCAGCGAGTTGGAAACACGTTTCTTCTAAAAGCTGCGTTTGGATATTCCAGATTGAATGGGAGTATATGCTGTAATGAGAAATATCTTCCTCTAAAAAAAAAAAAAAACGGAGCTATCTAGCAGAATGCTTGTCAAGGTGTACATTCAGCTTGCAGAGTTAAACTGATGTGTGTATGTAGCATTTCAGAAACCCTTTGTTTGGCAAATCTGGAATCTGATATTTGTAGCCATATACAGCCATATAAGAATTAGCAGTAAGACTGCATGTAAAACCCAGGAAAAACATATATTTCAAATTGCTCTGCTGTGTGTTGGTACACATTTGAAAATTGCATATATGTTTAGATTGAGCGAGTTGGAAACATGTTTCTTCTTAAAGCTGCGTTTGGATATTCCAGAGTGAATGGGAATATGTGCTGTAATGAGAAATATCTGGCTCTAAAACAAAAAGATAGCAATGTAGCAGAATGGTTGTCAAGGTGTACATTCAACTTACAGAGTTAAACTTATGTATATATGTAGCTGTTCAGAAACCCTTTCTTTGGAGAATCTAAAAACCGATATTTCCATCCAGATACAGGCATATAAAAATTAGCAGTAAAACTGCATCTAAAACACAGGAGAAATGCATATTTCAAACTGCTGTGCTGTTTGTCGGTTCACCTTTGGAACTTGCATCTATGTTTATATTCAGCGAGTTGGAAACACGTTTATTCTAAAAGCTGCATTTGGATATTCCACAGTGAAAAGGATTATAGGTTGTAATGAGAAATATCTGGTTCTAAAACAAAAATAGAGCTATGTAGCAGAATGGTTGTCATTGTGTAAAATCAACTTACAGTGCTAAACTGAAGTGTGTATGCAGCAGTTCAGAAACACTTTCTTTGAAGAATCTAGAGACAGGTATTTCCAGCCTTATACAGTCATATAAGAATTCGCACTAAGAGTAGGTCTAAAACACAGAATAAACGTATTTTTCAAACTTCTCTTCTCTGCAACCGTTCACCTTTGGAAGTTGCACATATGTTTAGATTCAGCGAGTTAGAAACAAGTTTATTATAAAAGCTGTTTATGTATATTCCAGAGTGAATGGGTGTATAAGTGGTAATGAGAAGTATCTGGCTCTAAAACAAAAATGGAGCTAACCAGCAGAACGGTTGTCAAGGTGTACAGTCACCTTACAGAGTTTAACTGATGTGTGTATGCCGCAGTCCAGAAACCTTTTATTTTTAGAACCTAGACAGAGATATTTCCAGCTATATTCAGGCATATAAGAATTAGCAGTAAGACTATTTCTATACACAGGGGAAACATTTTTCAAAGTTGCATTTATGTTTAGATTGATCGGGTGAGAAACACACTTCTTCTAAAAGCTGGGTTTAAATATTCCAGAGTGAATGGGATTATAGGCTGTAATGAGAAATATCTGGGTCTAAAACACAAGCAGAGCTATCTAGCAGAATGGTTCTCAAGGTGTACAATCAACTAACTGTGGTAAACTGATGTGTGTATGCTGCAGTTCAGAAACCCTTTCTGTGGAGAATCTAGAAAGAAATATTCCCAGCCAAATACATGAATGCAAGAATTAGCAATAAGACTGCATCTAAAACACTGGAGAAACGAATCTTTCATCCTGCTCTGCTGTGTTTTGATTCAGCTTAGTAAGATACATCTATGTTTAGATTCAGAGAATTAGAAACACGTTTCTTGTAAGAGCTGCGTTTGGATATTCCAGAGTGAATGAGAGTATAGGATGTAATGAGAAATATCTGGCTCTATACAAAAACGGAGGTATCTACCAGAATGGTGGTCAAGCTGTACAATCAACTTACTGAGGTAAACTGATGTGTGTATACAGGAGTTCAGAAACCCTTTCTTTGGACAATCTTGAAACACATATTTCCAGCCATATACAGGCATATAAGAATTAGTAGTAAGACTTCATCTAACACACGGGGTAACGTATCTTTCAAACAGCTCTGCTGCATCTTCGTTCACCTTAGATCGTTGCATCTATGTTTAGATTCAGAGAGTTTGAAACGCGTTTCTTCTAAAAGCTCCTTTTGGATATTACAGAGTGAATAGGAGTATGGGCTGTAATGACATATATCTGCCTCTAAAGCAAAAAAAGAGCTATCTAGCAGAATTGTTGTCAAGGTGTACAATATACTTACAGAGTTAAACTCAGGTGTGTAAGCAGTAGTTCAGAAACCCTTTCTTTTGATAATCTAGAAAGAGATATTTCCAGCCATGTACAGGCATATAAGAATTAGCAGTAAGACTGCATCTAAAACACAGAAGAAACGTATCTTTCAAAGTGCTCTGCTGTGTGTTAGTTCACCTTATTAAGTTGCATGTATGTTTAGATTCAGCGAGGTACAATCACGTTTCTTCTAAAAGCTGCCTTTGGATATTCCAGAGTGAATGGGAATATAGGCTGTAATGAGAAATACTTGGTTCTAAAACACAAACGGAGCCATCTAGGAAAATGGCTGTCAAGATGTACAATCAACTTACAGAGTTAAACTGATGTGTGTATGCAGCAGATTAGAAACCCTTTCTTTGGAGAATCTAGAAACAGATATTTCCAGCCATATAGAAGCATTTAAGAATTAGCAGTAAGAATGCTTCTAAAACACAGGGGAAATGTATCTTTCTTTTTTTTCCCCATTTATTTTATTGCATTTTAGGTTTTGGGGTACATGTGAAAAACATGCAAGATTGTTGCATAGGTACACACGTTGCAGTGTGACTTGCTGCCTTCCTCTCCATCACCTACATCTGGCATCTCTCCCCTTGCTATCTCTCCCGAGCTCCTCACCCCCTACCGTCCCTCCACTATTTCTCCCCAACTGACCACAGTGTGTAGTGCCACCCTCCCTGTGTCCATTTGTTCTCATTGTTCAACACCTGCCTATGAGTGAGAACATGTGGTGTTTGATGTTCTGCTCTTCTGTCAGTTTGCTGAGAATGATGGTTTCCAGGTTCATCCATGTCCCTACAAAGGACCCAAACTCATCGATTTTGATGGCTGCATAATATTCCATGGGGTATATGTGCCACATTTTCCCTATCCAGTCTATCGTTGAATAGCATTTGGGTTGGTTCCAGGTCTTTGGTATTGTAAACAGTGCTGCAGTGAACATTCGTGTTCACGTGTCCTTACAGTAATGATTTATAATTATTTGGATATATACCCAGTAATGGGATTGCTGGGTCAAATGGAATTTCTATTTCTAGGTCCTTGAGGAATCGCCACACTGTCTTCCACAATGGTTGAACTAATTTACACTCCCACCAACAGTGTGAAAGTGTTCCTATTTCTCCACATCCTCTCCAGCACCTGTTGTCTCCAGAATTTTTAATGATCACCATTCTAACTGGCGTGAGATGGTATCTCAAAGTTGTTTTCATTTACATTTCTCTGATGACCAGTGATGATGAGCATTTTTTCATGTGTTTGTTGGCCTCATGTATGTCTTCTTTTGTAAAGTACCTGTTCATATAATTTGCCCACTTTTGAATGGGCTTGTTCGTTTTTTCTTGTAAATCTGTTTTAGTTCTTTGTAAATTCTTTAAATAATCTCTTTGTCAGATGGGTAAACTGCAAATATTTTTTCCCATTCTGTTTGTTGCCGATTCACTGTAATGATTGTTTCTTTTGCTGTGGAGAAGCTGTGGAGTTTGATTAGGTCACATTTGTCTATTTTGGTTTTTGTTATAAATGCTTTTGGTGTTTTGGTCATGAAGTCCTTGCCTACACCTATGTCCTGAATGGTATTACCTAGATTTTCTTCTAGGATTTTTGTGGTGTTAGGTCTTATGTTTAAGTCTTTAATCCATGTGCAGTTAATTTTACTGTAAGATTCAGGAAGGGTTCCAGTTTCTGCTTTCTGCACATGGCTGGCCAGTTTTCCCAACACCATTTATTAAACAGGAAATCCTTGCCCCATTGCCTGTTTTTGTCTGGTTTGTAAAGGATCAGATGATGTAGATATGTTGTGTTGCCTCTGAGACCTCTGTTCTTTTCCATTGGTCTATATCTCTGTTTTGGTACCAGTACCATGCTGTTTTGATTACTGTAGCCTTGTAGTATATTTTGAAGTCCGGTATTGTGATGCCTCCCACTTTGTTCTTTTTGCTTAGAATTGACTTGGCTATGTGGGCTCTCTTTTGGTTCCATATGAAGTTTAAGGTGGTTTTTTTCCAGTTCTGTGAAGAAGGTCATTGGTAGCTTGATGGGGTAGAATTGAATCTTTAAATTACTTTGGGCAGTATGGCCATTTTCATGATATTGATTCTTCCTAACCACGAACATGGAATGTTTCTTCATCTGTTTGTGTCCTCTCTTATTTTGTTGAGCAGTTGCTTGTAGTTCTCCTTGAAGAGGTCCTTTACATTCCTTGTTAGTTGTGTTCCTAGGTATTTTATTCCCTTTGTGGTGATTATGAATGGAACTTTGTTCTTGATTTGGCTCTCTTTAAGTCTGTTATTGGTGTATAGGAATGCATGTTATTTTTGCACACTGATTTTGTATCCTGAGACTTTGCTGAAGTTGCTTATCAGTTTCAGGGGATTTGAGGCTAAGACGATGGGGTCTTCTGGTATACAATCATGTCGTCTGCAAATAGAGACAATTTGACTTCCTCCTTTCCTATTTGAATACGCTTTATTTCTTTTTCTTGCCTGATTGCTCTGGCAAGAACTTCCAGTACTATATTGAATAGGAGTGGTGAGAGAGGTCATCCTTGTATAGTGCCAGATTTCAAGGGGAATGTTTCCACTTTTTGCCCATTCAGTATGATATTGGCTGTTGGTTTCTCGTAAACAGCTTTTATTATTTTGAGATACGTTCTGTCAATACCTAGCTTATTGAGGGTTTTTGGCATAAAGGGCTGTTGAATTTTGTCAAAGGCCTTCTCTGCATCAGTGGAGATAATCATGTGGATTTGTCTTTGGTTCTGTTTATGTGGTGAATTACGTTTATAGACTTGCGTATGTTGATCCAGCCTTGCATCCCCGGGATGAAGCCTACTTGATCATGGTGGATAAGCTTTTTGATGTGCTGTTGCAATCGGCTTGTCAGTATTTTATTGAAGATTTTTGAATCTATGTTCATCATGGATATTGGCCTGAAGTTTTCTTTTCTTGTTGCACGTCTGCCACGTTTTGGAATCAGGATGATGTTGGTCTCATAAAATGATTTGGGAAGAATTCCCTCTTTTTGTATTATTTGCAATTGTTTCAGAAGGAATGGTACCAGCTCCTCTTTGTATGTCTGGTAGAAATCAGCTGTGAACCCATTTGGACCTCGACTTTTTTTGGGTGGTAAGCTCTTAATTGCTGCCTCAACTTCAGACCTTGTTATGGGCCTGTTCAGGGTTTCGGCTTCTTCCTGCTTTAGGCTTGGGAGACGGCAAGTGTTCAGGAATTTATCCATTTCTTCCAGGTTTACTAGTATATGTGCATAGAGTTGTTTGTAATAATCTCTGTTGATGGTTTGAATTTCTGTGGAATCTGTGGTGATATCACCTTTATCATTTTTTATTGTACCAATTTGGTTATTCTCTTTTCTTTTTTATTAATCTGACTAGTGGTCTATTTTGTTGATCTTTTCAAAAAACCAGCTCCTGGATTTATTGATTTTTTGAAGGGTTTTTTGTGTCTCTATCTCCTTCAGTTCTCCTGTATTGGGTGCGTATATATTTAGGATCGTTAGCCCTTCTTGTTGCATTGATCGTTTTACCATTATGTAATGCCTTCTTTGTTTCTTTTGATATTTGTTGCTTTAAAGTCTAATTTATCAGAGATGAGAATTGCAACTCCTGCTTTTTTATACTCTCCATTTGCATGGTAAATCTTCCTCCATCCCTTTATTTTGAGCCTCTGTGTATCCTTGCATGTGAGATGGGTTTCCTGGATACAGCACACCGATGGGTTTTGGCTTTTTACCCAAATTGCCGGTCTGTGTCTTTTGATTGGGGCATTTAGTCCATTTACATTTAGGATTAATATTCTTATGTGTGAATTTGATACTGCCATTTTGGTGCTAGTTGGTTGTTTTGCCCATTAGTTGATTCAGATTCTTCATTGTGTTGATTCTTTTTACCATTTGGTATGTTTTTGGAGTGGCTGGTACTGGTTGTTTCTTTATATGTGTACAGCCTCTTTCAGGAGCTCTTGTAAAGCTGGCCTGGTTGTGATGAAATTTCTGAGTACTTGCATGTTCACAAAGGATTTTATTTTTCCTTTACTTATGAAGCTTCGTTTGGCTGGATAGGAGATTCTGGGTTGAAAGTTCTTTTCTTTAAGGATATTGAATATTGGCCCCCACACTCTTCTGGCTTGTAGGGTTTTTGCTTAGACATCTGCTGTGAGTCTGATGGGCTTCCCTTTGTGGGTAACATGACCTTTCTCTCTGGCTGCCCTTAGTATTTTCTCCTTCATTTCAACCCTGGTGAATCTGACGATTATGTGCTTTGGGGTTGCTCTTCTTGAGGAATATCTTTGTGGTGTTCTCTGTATTTCCTGGACCTGAATGTTTGCCTGCCTTGCTAGGTTGGGGAAGTTTTCCTGGATAATATCCTGAAGAGTATTTTCCAGCTTGGATTCATTCTCTTCATCGCATTTATGTACACCTATCAAATATAGATTAGGTCTTTTCACATACTCCAACATTTCTTGGAGACTTTGTTCATTCCTTTTTTCCCTTTTTTCTCTATTCTTACCTTCCCGTTTTATTTCATTGAGTTGATCTTCGACCTCTGATATCCTTTCTTCTGCTTAGTTAATTTGGCTGTTGATACTTTTGCATGCTTTGCGAAGTTCTCGTGTTGTGTTTTTCAGCTCCATCAATTCACTTATATTCCTTTCTTTTTTGTCCATTCTCGTTAGCCTTTCGTCAAATCTTTTTTCAAGGTTCGTCGCTTCTTTGCATTACGTTAGAACATGTTCTTCAAGTTCACAGAAGTTTCTTACTACCCACCTTCTGAAGTCTGATTCTGTCATTTCATCCCACTCGTTCTCCATCCAACCTTTTTCCCTTGCTGGTGAGGAGTTGTGAACCCTTGTAGGAGGAGAGGTGTTATGGTTTCGGGTGTTTTCATCCTTTTTGCGCTGGTTTCTTCCCATCTTTATGGATTTATCCCCCTGGCGACTTTGTAGTTGCTGGCTTTCTGGTTGGGTCTCTGAGTGGACGTTCTGTTCATTGATGATGAGGTTATTTCTGTTTCTTGGTTTTCCTTCTGACAGTCTGGCCCCTCTGCTGTAGGTCTGTTGAGGTCCACTCCAGGCCCTGCTTGCCTGGGGCTCACCTCCAGCAGCTGCTGAACAGTAAGTGTTGTTACCAGTTTTCTTCTTCTGCTATCTTTTTCCCAGAAGGATACCCGCCAAGTGTCAATCTTAGCTCTCCTTTATGAGGTGGCTCTTTGGATATATAGGGGTCAGGTTGCTGCTTGAGGAGACGGTCTCTTCTTTATAGTAGCTCAAATGCTGAGCTGTGAGCTCCGTTGTTCATTCAGAGGTGCTGGGCAGGTACGTTTAGGTCTGCTGCAGCAGAACTCATAAACTGCTTTTTGTTCCCAGGTGCTCTGTCTCAGGGATTTAGGATTTTATGAGTTTCAGTTATGCTGCTGCCTTCTCTTTTTTTTTTTTCCATCGTAGGTTCACTGCCCAGCAAGGAGGCAACCTAGATCCGCCTTGGAAAGGGTGGCCCACCTCTGTTTGTTAGGGTGCAGTCTCTCGGTAGTCGCGGGTTGCCTTGGCAACAGCGGGCTGCCTCAGCAATGGCGGGTTTCCTTTGCAATCGCGGGCTACCTCAGCATTGGCTGACAACCTCCGTAGTGGCTGCCTGCCTCTGTAATGGCAAACGCCCCTCCCCTACAGAGCTGGACCATCCTGGGTTCAGCTGCACATCCTTTGAAACTCTCTATCCAGAGTTTCTGATTGCTGTTCTTTTGTGGGGATGGGACCAGCTGAGTCTGATCGTCTGGCTCCCTGCCTCAGAGCCTTTTTTTTTTTTTTTGTAAGTTGGTGTTCCAGTTACCTGTTAAAGAGGCACCATGGTGTGTGTTTTTTCCCTTGCGACAACTGACTGTGCTGGCTTAAACAGCGGAACTGAGATTAGTGGCGCTTTTTTTGCCCTGGAATCTACTGTGCTGGCTCCCTGCTCAGTCCTGTTTTTAAACAGACGAATGGGCGACTTCCCGTGGCTCCAATCGCCAGCCAAAAGAGCACCCAGACCGGTGTATTTTGTATGGAAAACCCCTCCTCCGGGGCGCTGACAAAGCAGCCACGTGGAGCAAAGCAGCGGTGCCAGCCAGCACAGCCGCGCTGGCTGAAACAGCCACGCTGGTGACCCATGGAGATCCTCCGCCTGGTAATTTCTTAGTCTGTGGACAATAAAAATGTGGCGTTCACTCACCATCTGCACTTTCACTGGGAGCTGCACTCCTGAGCTGTTCCTAAACGGCCACCTTGGATGGATCCGCTGAGAAATATCTGGTTCTAAAAATAAACGGATCTGTCTAGCAGAATGGTTGTCAAGGTGTACATTCAGCTTACAGAGTTAAACTTATGTGTGTATACAGCAGTTCAGAAACACTTTCTTTACAGAGTCTAGGAAGAAATATTTCCAGCCATATACAGGCACATAAGAATTAGCAATAGGGGGGATCCAAGATGGCCGTTTAGGAACAGCTCAGGATTGCAGCTCCCAGTGAAAGCGCAGAGGGTGAGTGGACGCCGTGTTTTTATTGCCCACAGACTAGGAAATTCCCGGGCAGAGGTGCTTCACGGTCGCCAGCGCGGCTGTTTCGGCCAGCGCGGTTGTGCCGGCCAGTGCCGCTGCTTTGCCCCGCACGGCTGCTTTGCCCCAAGCGGCTGCTTTGTCGGCACCCCGGAGCCGCAGTTCTCCGTACAAAATACACTGGTCCGGGGGCCCTTTAGGCTAGCGATTGGAGCCACGGGAAGTCGCCCATACGCTGGTTCAAAAGGGGACTGAGCAGAGAACCAGGACAGTAGATTATAGGGCAAAAAAAAAAAAGAAAAAAAAAAGCGCCACAAACCTCAGTGCCGCTGTTTACGCCAGCGCAGTGAGTGGCCACAGGGGAAAACAAACAGACCCCGGCGCCTCTTCAACAGGCGACTGGAACACCAACTTAAAAAAGGCTCTGAGGCAGGGAGCCAGGCGATCAGGCTCGGCTGGCCCCACCCCCACAAAAGAACAGCAACCAGAAACTCTGGATTGAGAGTTTCACAGCAAGCGCAGCTGAACCCGGGACAGTCCAGCTCTGTGGGGGAGGCGCGTCCGCCATTACCGAGGCAGCCCGCCGTTGCCAAGGCAACCCGCCATTGCTGAGGCAGCCCGCCGTTGCCAAGGCAACCCGCCACAGCAGAGACTCCACCCCAAGAGAGGCGGGCCACCATCGCCAAAGCAGTTCTAACTACACCCATATAAACAGGACTGCAGGGAAGTTCACTCAGCAGCGGGACGGAGCCCACGGCAGCTCAGCAAAGCTGCTATAGGCCGACAGTGACTAGGCTGCCTCCTTGCTGGGCTGGGCAGGTCTGAAGGAAAAAAAAAAAAAAGAAGGCGGCAGCATAACGGAAACTCATAAATAAAGCCCTAAATCCCTGGAACAGAGCACCTGGGAACAAAAAGCAGTTTATGAGTTCTGCTGCAGCAGACCTAAATGTACCTGCCTAGCAGCTCTGAATGAACAACAGAGCTGGCAGCTCACCATTTGAGCTCCTATAAAGAAGAGACCGTCTCCTCAAGCAGCTCCCTGACCCCTATATATCCAAATAGACACCTCATAAAAGAGAGATCAGAATGACACTAGGCTGGTATCCTTCTGGGACAAAGATAGCAGAAGAAGAAAACTGGTAACAACCCTTGCTGCTCAGCAGCTGCTGCAGGTGAACCCCAGGCAAGCAGGGCCTGGAGTGAACCTCAGCAGACCTACAGCAGGGGGGGCAGACTGGCAGAAGGAAAACCAAGAAACAGAAATAACCTCATCATCAACAAACAGAACGTCAATCTGAAAGATTTGAGACACAATCTGAAAGCCAGCAACTACAAAGTCGACAGGTGGATAAATCCTTAAAGATGGGAAGAAACCGGCGCAAAAAGGATGAAAACACCCGAAACCAGAACACCTCTCCTCCTAAAAGGGATCACAACTCCTCACCAGCAAGGGAACAAGGTTGGATGGAGAACGAGTGTGATGAAATGACAGAATCAGAGTTCAGAAGGTGGGTAGTAAGAAAATTCTGTGAACTTAAAGAACATGTTCTAACCAAATGCAAAGAAACTAAGAACCTTGAAAAAAGATTTGATGAAATGCTAACAAGAATGGACAAAATAGAAAGGAATATAAGTGAATTGATGGAGCTGAAAAACGCAACACGAGAACTTCGTGAAGCATGCACAAGTATCAACAGCCGAATGGACCAAGCAGAAGAAAGGATATCAGAGGTTGAAGATCAACTCAATGAAATAAAACGGGAGGGCAAGACTGGAGAAAAAAGGGTAAAAAGGAATGAACAAAGTCTCCAAGAAATGTGGGACTATGTGAAAAGACCTAATCTACGTTTGATAGGCGTACCCGAATGCGACGAAGAGAATGAATCCAAGCTGAAAAATACTCTTCAGGATATTATCCAGGAAAACTTCCCCAACCTAGCAAGGCAGGCAAACATTCAAGTCCAGGAAATACAGAGAACACCACAAAGATATTCGTCAAGAAGAGCAACCCCAAGGCACATAATCGTCAGATTCACCAGGGTCGAAATGAAGGAGAAAATACTAAGGGCAGCCAGAGAGAAAGGTCGGGTTACCCATAAAGGGAAGCCCATCAGACTCACAGCAGATCTCTCAGCAGAAACCCTACTAGCCAGAAGAGAATGGGGGCCAATATTCAACATCCTTAAAGAAAAGAACTTTCAACCCAGAATCTCCTATCCAGCCAAACAAAGCTTCATAAGTGAAGGAAAAATAAAATCCTTTGGGCACATGCAAGTACTCAGAGATTTCGTCACCACCAGGCCAGCTCTACAAGAGCTCCTGAAAGACGTTCTACACATATCAAGGAACAACAAGTACCAGCTCAACTAAAGGGCAAAACAGCCAGCTAGCACCAAAATGGCAGTATCAAATTCACACATAACAATATTAACCCTAAATGTAAATGGACTAAATGCCCCAATCAAAAGACACAGACTGGCAAATTGGATAAAAAGACAAAACCCATCTGTGTGCTGTATCCAGGAAACCCATCTCATGTGCAAGGATTCCCAAAGGCTCAAAATAAAGGGATGGAGGAAGATTTACCAAGCAAATGGAAAGCAAAAAAAAGCAGGAGTTGCAATTCTCATCTCTGATAAATTAGACTTTAAAGCAACAAAGATCATAAGAGACAAAGAGGGACATTACATAATGGTAAAAGGATCAATGCAACAAGAAGAGCTAACGATCCTAAATATATATGCACCCAATACAGGAGCACCCAGATACATAAGGCAAGTTCTTAATGACTTACAAAGACACATAGACTCCCACACAATAATAGTGGGAGACTTTAACACCCCATTGTCAACATTAGACAGATCAACCAGACAGAAAATTAACAAGGATATCCAGGACTTGAACTCAGACCTGGAACAAGCAAACCTAATAGACATTTACAGAACTCTCCACCCCAAAGCCACAGAATACACATTCTTCTCAGCACCACATCACACCTACTCTAAAATTGACCACATAATTGGGAGTAAATCACTCCTCAGCAAATGCAAAAGAATGGAAATCGTAACAAACAGTCTCTCAGACCACAGTGCAATCAAGTTAGAACTCAGAATTCAAAAACTAACTCAGAACCGCACAGCTTCATGGAAACTGAACAACTTGCTCTTGAATGTTGACTGGATAAACAATGAAATGAAGGCAGAAATAAAGATGTTCTTCGAAACCAACGAGAATGAAGACACAACATACCAGAATCTCTGGGACACATTTAAAGCAGTCTCTAGAGGAAAATAGATAGCAATAAGTGCCCACATGAGAAGCAAGGAGAGATCAAAAATTGACACCCTATCGTCAAAACTGAAAGAGTTAGAGGAGCAAGATCAAAAAAACTCAAAGTCTAGCAGAAGACAAGAAATAGCTAAGATCAGAGCAGAACTGAAGGAGATAGAGACACAAAAAACCCTTCAAAAAATCAATAAATCCAGGAGCTGGTTTTTTGAAAAGATCAA
>NW_022437010.1:11240468-11345825 GCF_009761245.1 Sapajus apella | reverse complement strand
TGCAAAAATCTTCAATAAAATACTGACAAGCCGATTGCAACAGCACATCAAAAAGCTTATCCACCATGATCAAGTAGGCTTCATCCCGGGGATGCAAGGCTGGTTCAACATACGCAAGTCTATAAACGTAATTCACCACATAAACAGAACCAAAGACAAAAACCACATGATTATCTCAATTGATGCAGAGAAGGCCTTTGACAAAATTCAACAGCCCTTTATGCTAAAAACACTCAATAAGCTAGGTATCAATGGAACGTATCTCAAAATAATAAAAGCTATTTATGACAAACCAACAGCCAATATCATACTGAATGGACAAAAACTGGAAGCATTCCCCTTGAAATGTGGCACCAGACAAGGATGCCCGCTCTCACCACTGCTATTCAATATAGTATTAGAAGTTCTAGCCAGAGCAATCAGGCAAGAAAAAGAAATAAAGGGCATTCAAATGGGAAAGGAGGAAATCAAATTGTCTTTATTTGCAGACGACATGATTGTATATCTAGAAGACCCCATCGTCTCAGCCCCAAACCTCCTGAAACTGATAAGCAAGTTCAGCAAAGTCTCAGGATACAAAATCAATGTGCAAAAATCACATGCATTCCTATACACAAATAATGGACTTAAAGAGAGCCAAATCAAGAACAAACTTCCATTCACAATTGCCACAAAGAGAATAAAATACCTAGGAATACAACTAACAAGGAATGTAAAGGACCTCTTCAAGGAGAACTACAAGCCACTGCTCAACGAAATAAGAGAGGACACAAACAGATGGAGAAACATTCCATGTTCATGGTTAGGAAGAATCAATATCGTGAAAATGGCCATACTGCCCAAAGTAATTTACAGATTCAATGCTATCCCCATTAACCTACCAATGACCTTCTTTGCAGAACTGGAAAAAACGACCTTAAACTTCATATGGAACCAAAAGAGAGCCCGCATAGCCAAGTCAATTCTAAGCAAAAAGAACAAAGCGGGGGGGCATCACACTACTGGACTTCAAACTATACTACAAGGCTACAGTAATCAAAACAGCATGGTACTGGTACCAAAACAGAGATATAGACCAATGGAACAAAACAGAGGTCTCGGAGGAAACACAACATATCTACAACCATCTGATCTTTGACAAACCAGAAAAAAACAAGCAATGGGGAAAGGATTCCCTGTTCAATAAATGGTGTTGGGAAAGGTGGCTAGCCATGTGCAGAAAGCAGAAACTGGACCCCTTCCTGACACCTTACACTAAAATTAACTCCAGATGGATTAAAGACTTAAACATAAGACCTAACACCATAAAAACCCTAGAAGAAAATCTAGGCAAAACCATTCAGGACGTAGGTGTAGGCAAGGACTTCATGACCAAAACACCAAAAGCATTGACAACAAAAGCCAAAATAGACAAATGGGACCTAATCAAACTCCACAGCTTCTGCACAGCAAAAGAAACCATCATTAGAGTGAATCGGCAACCAACAGATTGGGAAAAAATTTTTGCAGTTTACCCATCTGACAAAGGGCTGATATCCAAAATTTACAAAGAACTAAAGCAGATTTACAAGAAAAAAACCAACAAGCCCATTCAAAAGTGGGCAAAGGGTATGAACATACACTTTACAAAAGAAGACATACGTGAGGCCAACAAACATATGAAAAAATGCTCATCATCACTGGTCATAAGAGAAATGCAAATCAAAACTACATTGAGATACCATCTCACGCCGGTAAGAATGGCGAACATTAAAAAATCTGGAGACAGCAGATGCTGGAGAGGATGTGGAGAAGTAGGAACACTTTTACACTGTTGGTGGGAGTGTAAATTAGTTCAACCATTGTGGAAGACAGTGTGGCGATTCCTCAAGGACATAGAAGTAGAAATTCCATTTGACCCAGCAATCCCATTACTGGGTATATATCCAAAGGTTTACAAATCTTTCTACTATAAGGACACGTGCACACGAATGTTCATTGCAGCACTGTTTACAATAGCAAGGACCTGGAACCAACCCAAATGCCCATCGACGATAGACTGGATAGGGAAAATGTGGCACATATACACCATGGAATATTATGCAGCCATCAAAAACGATGAGTTTGGGTCCTTTGTGGGGACATGGATGAACCTGGAAACCATCATTCTCAGCAAACTGACAGAGGAGCAGAAGATCAAACACCGCATGTTCTCACTCATAGGCGGGTGTTGAACGATGAGAGCACATGGACAAAGGGAGGGGAGCACTACACACTGGGGTCAGTTGGGGGGAAATAAGGGAGGGACGGTGGGGGGTGGGGAGCTGGGGGGGGATAGCAGGGGGAGAAATGCCAGATGTAGGTGATGGGGAGGAAGGCAGCAAATCACACTGCCATGTGTGTTCCTATGCAACAATTTTGCATGTTCTTCACATGTACCCCAAAACCTAAAATACAATAAAATAAATAAATGGGAAAAAAAAAGAAAAAAATTAAGCTAAAATATCATAGATGACCACAAAATAGTAAAATTCCATTTCTATGAATTATAAAAATAAGAAAAACAAAAATTTTATGTTATTTAGAGAGGCACAGTATAACTTATTTATTGTTGTTATTATAGTTTAGTTAGGTAATTATTAGTTCTGGATAGTTTAATAGATAGATAGATAGATGTATATATGGATTCAATAGATATATGGATACATGGCATTTCTACAAATATGATTCAATAGTTGTAGAAAAAGCTTCACACATATAAAAGCAAATTGTCAACATGTATTACTTTAGATAGAACAACTGACAGATACATACAAATATGGTTCACTGTTACACAGAAATTTAAAAAATAAACTCATATGCAGCCATAAAAAAAAAAAAGAATTAGCAATAAGACTGGGTCTAAAACACTGGAGAAATGTATCTTTCATCCTGTTCTGCTGTGTGTTCGATCTCCTTAGGAAGTTGCATTTATGTTTAGATTCAGTGAGTTAGAAACACGTTTCTTCTAGAAGTAGCATTTGGATATTCCAGAGTGAAGGGGATTTTAATCTGCAATGAGAAATATCGGGCTCTAAAAGAAAAATGGATTTATCTAGCAGAATGGTTGTCAAGGTGTACATTCAAGTTAAAGAGGTAATCTTATGTGTCAATGCAGCAGTTCAGAAACCCATTAATTGCAGAATCTAGAAACACATATTTAATGCTATGTACAGGCATAAGAGAATTAGCAGTAAGACTGTCTCTAAAACACCGGAGAAAAGTATCTTTCAACCTGCTCTGCTGTGTGTTCGTTCACCTTAGAAAACTGAATCTATGTTTAGCTGCAGCGAGTTAGAGACACATTTCTTCTAAAAGCAGGGATTCAATAGTCCAGAGTGAATGGGAGTATAGTGTGTAATGAGAACTATCTGGCCCAAAAACAAAAACGGAGCCATCTTAGTAGAATCGTTGTCAAGCTATAAATTCAACTTGCAGTGTTAAAATGATGTGTGCATGCAGCAGTTCAGAAACCCTTTCTGTGGAGGATCTAGAAACAAATATTTCCAGCCAAATACACGAATGCAAGAATTAGCAATAAGACCGCATCTAAAATACTGGAGAAACGTATCTTTCATCCTGTTCTGCTGTGTGTTTGTTCACATTAGGAAGTCGCATCTATGTTTAGATTCAGCGAGTTAGAAGCACGTTTCTTGTAAGAGCTGAGTTTGGATATTCCAGAGTGAATGGGAGTAAAGGCTGTAATGAAAAATATCTGGTTCAAAAACAAAAACAGCTATCTGGCAGAATTGTTGTCCAGCTGTACAATCAACATAGAAGGTTAAATACACTTGTGTATGCAGCAGTTCAGAAGCCCTTTCTTTGCAGAATCTAGAAACAGATATTTCCAGCCATATACAGGCACACAAGAATTAGGAGTAAGACTGTATATAAAACAAAGGAGAAACGTATTGTTCAAACAGCTCTGCTGTGTGTTCGTTCACCTTAGGCAGTTGCATCTATGTTTAGATTCAGCTAGTTAGAAACACGTTTCCCCGAAAAGCTGCGTTTGTATATTCCAGAGTGAATGGGAGTATAGGCTGTAATGAGAAATATCTAGCTATAAAACAAAAACGGAACTATCTAGCAGAATGGTTGTCAAGGTGTACATTAAACTTACAGAGTTAAACTGATGTGGGTATGCAGCACTTCAAAAACCCTTTCCATGGCCAATGTAGAAGCTTATATTTAAAGCCATATATAGGCCTATAAGAATTAGCAGTAAGATGGCCTATAAAACACAGGAGAAACTTATCTTTCAAACTGCTCTGCTGTGGGTTCGTTGACCTAAGAAAGTTGAATCTATGTTCAGCTTCAAAGAGTTAGAAACACTTTTCCTCTAAAAGCAGCGTTTCTATATGCCAGAGTGAATGGGAATATAGGCTGTAATGAGAAATATTGGTCTCTAAAACAAAAACAGAGCTATCTAGCAGAATTGTTGTCAAGGTGTACATACAAATTAAAGAGTTAAACTGATGTGTGTATGCAGCAGTTCAGAAACACTTTCTTTGGAGAATCTGGACACAGATATTTCTAGCCATAAACAGGCATATAAAATTACAAGTAAGAGTGGGTCTAAAACACAGGAGAAACGTATCTTTCAAACTGCTCTGCTGTGTGTTCCTTCACCTTAGGAAGTTTCATCTATGTTTAGATTCAGCGAGTTAGAAATATGTTTCTTCTAAAAGCTGCGTTTGGATATTGCAGAGTGAATGGGAGTATAGGCTGTAATGAGAAATATCTATCAATAAAACAAAAACGGAGCTATCTAGCAGAATGGTTGTCAAGGAATACAATCAACTTTCAAAATTAAACTGAGGTGTATATGCGGCAGTACAGAAACCCTTTCTTTGGAGAATCTAGAAACAGATATTTCCAGCCATATGGAGGCATATATGTATTAGCAGAACACCTGCGTCTAAAACACAGGGGAAACGTATTTTCAAACTGCTCTGCTGTGTGTTCTTTCACCTTAGGATGTTGCATCTATGTTTAATTAGGCGACTTGGAAACACGTTTCTTCTCAAAGCTGCATTTGTATATTCCAGAGTGAATGGGAGAGTATGCTGTATGACAAATATCTGGCTCTACAACAAAAACGGAGCTGTCTAGCAGAATGGTTGTCAAGGTGTGCAATCAATTACAGAGTTAAACTGACGTGTGTATGCAGAAGTTCAGAAACCGTTTCTTTGGAGAATCTAGAAAGAGATATTTCCAGCCGTATACAGACATGTAAGAATTAGCAGTAAGACTGAGTCTAAAAAACACAAGGGAAAGGTATATTTCAAATGGCTCTGCTGTGTGTTGGTTCAACTTAAAAAGTTGCATCTATATTCAGATTCAGCCAGTTAGAAACACGTTTCTTCTAAAAGCTGCGTATGGATATTCCAGAGTGAATGGGGGTATAGGCTGTAATGAGAAATATCTTGCTCTAATACAAAAACGGAGCCATCTGTAAGAATAGATGTCAAGGTGTATGATCAACTTACAGAGTTAAACTGATGTGTGTATGCAGCAGTTTAGAAACGCTGTCTTTCAAGAATCTAATAAAAGATATTTCAAGCCTTATGTAGGCATTAAGAATTAGCAGTAAGATTGCGTCTAAAACACAGGAGAAAGGAACATTTCAAACGGCTCTGCTGTGTGTTCATTCAGCATAGGAAGTTGCATCTAAGTTTAGATACAGCGAGTTAGAAACGCGTTTCTTCTAAAACCTGCGTTTGGATATTCCAGAGTGAATGGGAGTATAGCCTGTAATGAGAAATGTCTAGCTCTGAAACAAAAACGTAGCTATCTAGCAGAATGGTTTTCAAGGGGTACAATCAACTTACAGAAGTAAGCTGATGTGTGTATGCAAAAGTTCAGAAACCCTTTCTTTGGAGAATATAGAAACAGATATTTTAAGCCTTATTTAGTCATATAAGAATTAGCAGTAAGACTGCTTCTAAAACACAGGGGAAACGTATCTTTCAAACTGTTCTGCTCTCTGTTCGTTTACCTAATGAAGTTGTATCTACGTTTAGATTCAGCGAGTTAGAAACACCTTTCTTCTAGAAGCTGTGTTTGCATATTCCAGAGTGAATGGGAGCATAGGATGTAATGAGATATATCTGCCTCTTAAATGAAAACACAGCTATCTAGCAGAATGGTTGTCAAGGTGTACAATCAACTTACAGAGTTAAACTGAGGTGTGTATGCAACAGTTCAGAAACACTTTCTTTGGAGAATCTAGAAACAGATACTTCCAGCTCTTTACAGGCATACAAGAATTAGCAGTAAGACTGCGTCTAAAGCACAGGGGAAACGTATCTTTCAAACTGCTCGGCTGTGTGTTCGTTCACCTTAGAAAGTTGCATCCATGTTTAGGTTCAGCGAATTAGAAACACGTTTCTCCTCAAAGCTGCGTTTGGATATTCCAGAGTGAATGGGAACATAGGCTGTAATGAGAAATACCTGGCTCTAAAACAAAAAAGGAGGAATCAGGCAGAATGGTTTTCAAGGTGCACAATCAACTTAGAGAGTTAAACTGCTGTGTGTATGACGCAGTTCAGAAACCTTTTTTGGGAGAATCTAGAAACAGATATATAAGCCTTATTTAGTCATATATGAATTAGCATTAAGACTGTGTCTAAAACACAGGAGAAATGCATCTTTCAAACTGCTCTGCTGTGTGTTCATTCACCTAAGGAAGTTGCATTTATGTTTGGATTCAGCCAGTTAGAAACATGTTGCTTCTAAAAGGTGTGTTTGGATAACCCATAGTAAATGGTGGTATAGGCTGTAAGAGTAATATCTGGCTCTAAAAGAAAAACAGAACTCTCTAGCAGAATGGATGTCAAGGTGTACAATCAACTTTCAAAGTTAAACTGAGGTGTGTATGCAGCAATTCAGAAATCCTTTCTTTGGAGAAACTAGAAACAGATATTTCTAGCCGTATAGAGGCATATAAGAATTAGCAGAACGTCTGTGTCTAAAACACTGGAGAAACGTATCTTTCAAACTGCTCTGCTGTGTGTTCGTTCACTTTAGGAAGTTGCATCTATGTTTAGATACAGCAAGTTAGAAACACGTTTCTTTTAAAAGCTGCATTAGGGTATTCAAGAGTGAACAGCAAAATAGGCTGTAAGGAGAAATATCTGGCTCTAAAAAAAAGCGGAGCTATCTAGCAGAATGGTTGTTAAGGGGTAGAATCAACATACAGAGTTCAACTGATGTGTGTATGCACCAGTACACAATCCCTCTATAAGAGAATGTAGAAACATGTATTTCAATCTTCTTAGAGGCTTATAAGAATTAGTGACCAAACTGCGTCTTAAACACAGGAGAATCGTATCTTTCAAACTGCTCTGCTGTGTGTTCGTTCACCTTAGGAAGTTCTATCTATGTTTAGATTCAGCGACTTAGAAACACCTTTCCTCTAGTAGCGGAGTTTGCATATTCTAGGGTGAATGCGAATATAGGCTGTAATCAGAAATATCTATCTCTAAAACAAAAATGGAGCTATCTAGCAGAACAGTTGTCAAGGTGTACAATAAACTTACAGAGTTAAACTGATGTGTGTACACAGCAGTTCAGGAACCATTTCTTTGGAGAATCTTGAAACAGATATTTGCAGACATATACAGGCATATAAGAATTAGCAGTAAGACTGCGTGTAAAACACAGGGGAAACGTATCTTTCAAACTGTTCTGCTGTGTGTTCATTCACCTTAGGAAGTTCCATCTATGTTTAGATTCAGCGAGTTAGAAACACGTTTTTACTAAAAGCTTCGTTTGGATATTCCAGAGTGAATGGGAGTATAGGCTGTAATGAGAAATATGTGGCTGTAAAACAAAAACGGAACTATCTAGCAGAAAATGGGCCAAGGTCTGACATCAACATACAGAGGTAAACTGATGTGTGCATGCAGCATTTCAGAAACCCTTTATTTGGAGAATCTAGAAACAGATATTTCCAAGTACATATAGGCATATAAGAATTACCAGAAAAAACTGCGCCTAAAACACGGGGGGAAACGTGTCTTTCAAACTGCTCTGCTGTGTATTCGTTCACCTTAGGAAGTTGTATCTATGTTTAGATACAGCGAGTTAGAAACACGTTTCTTCTAAAAGTTGTGTTTAGATAGTCCAGAGTGAATGGGATTATATGCTCTAATGAGAAATATCTGGCTCTAAAACAAAAACGGAGCTATGTAGCAGAATGGTTGTCAAGGTGTGCAATCAACTTACAGAGGTAAACTGATGTGTCTATGCAGAAGTTCAGAAACCGTTTCTTTGAAGAATCTAGAAACAGATATTTCTAACCATATACAGGCATGTAAGAATCAGCAGAAACACTGCGTCTAAATCACTGGGGAAACGTATCTTTAAAACTGCTCTGCTGTGTGTTCGTTCACTTTAGGAAGTTTCATCTACGTTTAGATTCAGCGAGTTGGAATCACTTTTCTTCTAAATGCTGCGTTTGGATATACCAGAGTGAATGGGAGCATAGGCTGTAATGAGAAATATGTGCCTCTAATACAAAAACGGGGGTATCTAGCAGAATGGTTGTCAACGTGTACGATCAACTTATAGAGTTAAACTGATGTGTATGCAGCAGTTCAGAAATCCTTTCTCTGGAGAATCTAGAAACAGATATTTCAAGCCTTATATAGGCATATAAGAATTAGCAGTAAGACTGGGTCTAAAACCCAGGAGAAACGTATTTTTCAAATTGCTCTACTGTGTGTTCCTTCACTTTAGGAAGTTGCATCTATGTTTAGATTCAGCGAGTTAGAAACACGTTTCTTCTAAAAGCTGTGTTTCAATATTCCAGAATGAATGGGAATATAGGCTGTAATGAGATACACCTGGCTCTAACACAAAAACGGAGCTATCTAGGAGAATGGTTGTCAAGGTGTATAATCAACTTATAGAGTTAAACTGATGTGTGTATGCAGCAGCTCAGAAAAATTTTCCTTGGAGAATCTAGATACAGATATTTCAAGCCTTACAGAGACATACAAGAATCTGCAGTAAGACGGCGCCTAAAACACAGGACAAACGTATGTCTCAAGCTCTTCTGCTGTGTGATCCTTGACCTAAGGAAGTTGCATCTATGTTTAGATTCAGCGAGTTAGAAACCTGTTCCCTGTAAAAGCTGCGTTTGGATATTCCAGAATGAATGGGAGTATAGGGTGTAATGACAAATATCTATCTCTAAAACAAAAACGGAGCTCTCTAGCAGAATGGTTGTCAACGTGAACAATCACCTTACAGAGATAAATTGATTTGTATACGAAGCAGCTGAGAAACTCTTTCTTTGGAGAGTTGAAAAACAGATATTTCAAGACTTATATAGGCGTATAAGAATTAGCAGTAAGAGTGCAGTAAGAGATTCACAGCCAAATCCAGGCATATAAGAGAGCAGTAATACTGCATCTAAAACGCAGAAAAAATATATCTTTCAAACTGCTCTGTTCTGTGTTCGTTCACCTTAGGGAGTGGCATCTATGGTAGATTAAGCGAGTTAGAAATACGTTTCTTCTTGGAGCTGCATTTGGACCTTCCATAGTGAATGGGAGTAAATGCAGTAATGAAAAATATCTGGCTCTAAAACGAAAACAGTGATATCTAACACAATGGTTGTCAATTTGTGCATTCAGCTTACAGAGGTAAAACGTGTGTATGCAGCACTTCAGAAACAGTCTCTGTGGAAAATCTAAAAACAGACATTTCCCGCCACAACCAGGAATATAAGAAATAGCAGTAAGACTGCGTCTAAAATAGAGAAGAAACATATCTTTCAAACTTTTCTGCTGTGTGTTCGTTCACCTTAGGGAGTTGCATCTATGTTTAGATTGAGCGAGATAGAAGCCCGTTTCTTCTAGGAGCTGCGTTTTGACATTCCAGAGTGAAAGCAAGTATATGCTGTAATGAGAAATAACTGACTCTAAAACGAAAACGGAGCTACCTAACAGAATGGTTGTCAATGTGTGCATTCAAATTACACAGTTAAACTGGTGTGTGTATGCAGTAGTTCACAAACCCTTTCTGTGGAGAATCTAAAAACAGACATTTCCAGCCAAATCCAGGCATATAAGAAATAGCAGTATAACTGCATCTAAAGCACAGAAGACACGTATCTTTCAAACTGTTCTGCTGTGTGTTCATTCACCTTAGGGAGTTACATCTATGTTTAGATACAGTGAGTTAGAAACACACTTCTTATAGCAGCAGAGTTTGGACATTCCAGAGTGAATGGGGGTATACGCTGTAATGAGAAACATCTGGCTCTAAAAATAAAACAGAGATTTCTAACAGAATTGTTGTTAAGGTGTGCATTCAACTTACTGAGTTAATCTGATGTGTGTATGCAGCAGTTCAGAAACCATTCGTGTGGAGAATCTAAAAACAAATATTTCCATCCAAATCCAGGCATATAGGAAATAGCTGTAAGACTGTCTAAAATACACAAGAATTGTACCTTTCAAACTTATCTGCTGTGTGTTCATTCACCTCAGGGAGTTGTATCTATGTTTAGATTAAGCGAGTTAGAAACACCTTTCTTCTAGGAGCAGAGTTTGAATATCCCAGAGAGAATGGGAGTATATGCTGTAATGAGAAATATCTGGCTCTAAAACGAAAATGGAACTGTCTAACAGACTGGTTGTCAACGTGTGCATTCAACTTACAGACTTAAACTGATTTTTGTATGCAGTAGTTCAGAAAGGCTATCTGTGGAGAATCTAAAAACAGACGTTTTCTGTCAAATCCAGGCATAAAAGAAATAGCAGTAAGACTGCGTCTAAAGCACAGAAGAAACGCATCTTTCAAACTCCTCTGCTGTGTGTTCCTCCACCTTAGGGAGTTGCATGTATGTTTAGATTCAGCGAGTTATAAACACCTTTCTTCTAGGAGAAGCGTTTGGGCATTCCAGAGTGAATGGGAGTATGCGCTGTAATGAGGAATATCTGGCTCTAAAACTAAAATGGAGCTATCCAACAGAATGGTTTTCAATGTGCGCATTCCACTTACAGAGTTCAACTGATGTATGTATGCCACAGTTCAAAAACCCTTTCTGTGGAGAATCTAAAAACAGACATTTCCAGCCAAATATGGGCATATAAGTAGTAGCAGTTAGATTGCGTCTAAAGTACACACCCTAAGGGGTGTTCCCTCACCTTAGGGACTTGCATCTATGTTTAGATTCAGGTAGTTAGAAACACCTTTCTTTCAGTAGCAGCGTTTGGATATTGCAGAGTGAATGAGAGTATATGCTGTAATGAGAAATATCTGGCTGTGCAATGAAAATGGAGTTATCTTACTGAATGGTTGTAAATGTGTGCATTCCACTTGCAGAGATAAACAGATGTGTGTAGGTCGCAGTTCAGAAACCCTTTCTGTGGAGAATCTAAAAACGGACATTACCACCCAAATCCAGGCATATGAGACATAGCAGTAAGACTGCATCTAAAACACAGAAAAAATGTGTCTCTCAAACTGCTATGTGGTGTGGTCATTCACCTTAGGGATTTGCATCTATGTTTAGATTCAGTGAGTTAGAAACACCTTTCTTAAAGGAGCAACGTTTGGATATTCCAGAGTGAATGGGAGTATAAGCTCTAATGAGAAATATCTGGCTCTAAAACGAAAACGGATGTATCTAACAGAATGGTCGTCAATGTGTGCATTCAACTTATAGAGCTAAACTGATGTGTCTATGCAGCAGTTCAGAAACCCTTTCTGTGGAAATTCTAAAAAGAGATATTTCCAGCCAAATCCAGGCATATGAGAAATAACAGTAAGACTGCATCTAAAACACAGTAGAAATGTATGTTTCAAACTGCTCTGCTGTGTGTTCGTTCACATTAAGGAGTTGTATCTATGTTTAGTTTCAGTGAGTTAGAAACAGATTTCTTCCAGGAGCAGCGTTTTTGTATTCCGGAGTGTACAGGAGTAAATGCTCTATTGAAAAATATCTGGCTTTTAAACGAAAATGGAGCTCTCTAACAGAATGGCTGTCAGTGTGTGCATTCAACTTACAGAGTTAAACTGGTGTGTGTATGCAGCACTTCAGGAACCCTTTCTGTGGAGAATCTAAAAGCAGACATTTCCAGCCAAATCCAGGCATATAAGAAATACCAGTAAGACTGTGTCTAAAACACAGAAGAAACGTATCTCTCAAACTGCTCTGTTGTGTGTTCATTCACATTAAGGAGTTGCATCTATGTTTAGAATTAGCGAGTTAGAAACACTTTTTTTCCAGGAGCAGCTTTAGGATATTATAGAGTGAATGGGAGTATATGCTGTAATGAGAAATATCTGGCTATAAAATGAAAAAGGAGCTATCTAACAGAATGGTTGTCAATGTGTGCATTCAACTTACAGACTTAAACTGATTTGTGTATGCAGCAGTTCAGAAACCCTGTCTCTGGAGAATCTGAAAACAGACATTTCCTGTCAAATATAGGCATATAAGAAATAGCAGTAAGACTGGGTCTAAAACACAGAAGAAACGTATCTTCTGAACTGCTCTGTTGCGTGTTCACTCACCTTAGGAAGTTGCATCTAAGTTAAGATTCAGCGACTTAGAAACACCTTTCTTCCAGGAGCAGCGTTTGGATATTCCAGAGTGAATGGGAGTGTATGCTGTAATGAGAAATACCTGGCCCTAAAACGAAAACAGAGCTATTTAACAAAATGGCTGTCAATGTGTGCATTCAAATTACAGTGTTAAATTTATGTGTGTATGTAGCAGTCTTGAAACCCTTTCTGTGCAGAATCTAAAAACTGACATTTGCAGCCAAATCCAGCCATATAAGAAATAGAAGTAAGACTGGGTCTAAAACACAGAAGAAATGTATCTTTCAACCTGATCTGCTGTGTGTTCATTCACGGTAAGGAGTTGCATCTATGCTTAGATTCAGCGAGTTAGAAACATGTTTCTTATACCAGCTGCATTTACACATTCCAGAGTGAATGGGATTATATGCTATAATGAGAAATATCTGGCTCTAAAACGTAAATGGAGCTATCTAACAGAATGGTTGTCAATGTATGCATTCAACTTAAAGAGTTAAACTGATGTGTGTATGCAGCAGTTCAGAAGCTCTTGCTGTGGAGAATCTGAGAACAGACATTCAAAGTGAAATCCAGGCATATAAGAAATAGCAGGAAGACTGCGTCTAAAACACAGAAGATACGTATCTTTCAAACTGTTCTGCAGTGTGTTCGTTCACCTTAGGGAAATGCATCTGTCTTGAAATTCAGCGAGTTAGAAACACGTTCCTGGTAGGAGCTGCCTTTTGACATTCCAGAGGGAAAGGGAGTATATCCTGTAATGAGAATCATCTTGCTCTAAGATGAAAACGGAGCTATCTAACAAAATGGCTGTCAATGTGTGCCTTCAAATTACAGAGTTAAACTGATATGTGTATGCAGCAGTTCAGTCAACCTTTGTGTGGAGAATCTAAAAACAGATATTTCCAGCAAAATCCAGGCATATAAGAAATAGCAGTAAGACTGCGTTTAACACACAGAAGAATAGAGTGTGTCAAACTTCTCTGCTGTGTGTTCATTCACCTTAGGGAGTTGCATCTATGTGGAAATTCAGCGAGTTAGAAACACTTTCCTTGTAGCAGCTGCCTTTTGACATTCCAGAGAGAAAGGGAGTATATGCTGTAATGAGAAATATCTGGCTGTAAAAGGAAAATGGAGCCATCTAACAGAGTGGTTGTCAATGTGTGCATTCAAATTACAGAGTTAAACTGATGTGTGTGCAGGAGTTCACTCAACGTTTGTGTGGAGAATCTAAAAATAGACATTTCCAGCAAAATCCAGGCATATAACAGATAGCAGTAAGACGGCGTCAAAAACACAGAAGAAACGTAACTTTCAAACTGCTCTGCTGTGTGTTTGTTCACCATAGACAGTTGCATATATGCTTATATTCACTGAGTTAGAAACACGTTTCTTAAAGCAGCTGTGATTGGACATTCCAGAGTGATTTGGATTATATGCTATAATGAGAATTATCTGGCTCTAAAACGAAAACAGAACTATCTAACAGAATGGTGGTCAATGTGTGCATTGAACTTACTGATTTAAAGCGATGTGTGTATACAGTAGTTTAGAAACTATTTATGTGGAGAATCAAAAAACAGACATTTCCAGCCAGTTCCAGACAAAGAAGAAATAGCAGTAAGGCTGCGTCTAAAACACAGAAGAAACGTATATTTCAAACTGTTCTGCTGTGCCTTCATTCATCTTATAGAGTTGCATCTATGTTTAGATTCAGCTAGTTAGAAACACATTCCGTCTAAGAGCACCGTTTGGATATTCCAGAGTGAAAGGTAGTATATGTTGCAATGAGAAATATCTGTGTATAAAACTAAAACGGAGCTAACAGAATAATTCTCAATGTGTGCATTCAACTTAAACAGCTAAACTGACGTGTGTATGTAGCAGTTCAGAAACCCTTTATTTGGAGAATCCAGAAACGGATATTTCCAGCCATATACAGGCATACAAGAATTAGCAGTAAGACTGCGTCTAAAACACAGGAGAAACGTATATTTCAAACTTCTCTGCTGTGTGTTGGTTCACCTTAGGAAGTTGCAACTACGTTTAGATTCAGCTAGTTAGAAACACCTTTCTTCTAGGAGCACCGTTTGGATATTCCAGAGTGAAAAGTAGTATATGTTGCAATGAGAAATATCTGTGTATAAAATGAAAACGGAGCTAACAGAATAATTCTCAATGTGTGCATTCAACTTAAACAGCTAAACTGATGTGTGTATGCAGCAATTCAGAAACACTTTCTGTGGAGAATCTAAAAACAGACATTTCTCGCCAAATCCAGGCAGATCAGAAATAGTAGTTAGATTGTGTATAAAACAGAAGAAACGTATCTTTCAGACTGCTCTTCTGTGTGTTCGTTCACCGTAGGGAGTTGCATCTGTGTTTATATTCACGAGTTAGAAACAGGTTTCTTCTAGGGGCTTCGTTTCGACATTCAAGAGTGAATGGGAGTATATGCTGTAATTAAAAATATCTGTTACATAGTTACATCTATGTTTAGATTCAGCTATTTAGAAACACGTTTCTTCTACATTCAGTGGTTGGACATTGCAACATGAATAAGACTATATGCTGTAATGAGAATTAACTGGCTCTAAAACGATTATGGAGTTATCTAAAATAATTGTTGTCAATGTGTGCATTCAACTTACAGAATTATACTGATGTGTGTATGCAGCAGTTCAGAAACCCTTTCTGTGTAGAATCTAAAAACAGACATTTGGAGCCAAATACAGGCATATAAGAAATCGTAGTAAGACTGTGCATAAAGCACAGAAGAAACGTATATTTCAAAAGGCTCTACTGTGTCTTTGTTCAGCTAAGGGAGTTGCATCTATATTTAGATTTAACGAGTTAGAAACTCATTTCTTCTAAGAGCTATGTTTTGACATTTCAGAGTGAATGGGACTATAGGCTGTAGTAAGAAATATCTGGCTCTAAAACGAAAATGGAGCTATCTAACAGAATGATTGTCAATGTGTGCATTCAACTTACAAATGTAGCCTCCTGTATGTATGCAGCAGTTCAGAAACAATTTCTGTGGAGAATCTAAAAACAAACATTTCCAGCAAAATCCAGCCATATGTGAATTAGTAGTAAGAATGCATCTAAAACACAGAAGAAAAGTACATTTCAAACTGCTCAGCTTTGTCTTCATTCATCTTAGGCAGCTGCCTCTATGTTCAGAAACTCTTTCTGTGGAGAATCTAAAAACAGACATTTACACCAAAATCCAGGCATATTAGATAGAACAGAATGACTGCATCTAAAACACAAAAGAAACGTTTCTTTCAAACATATCTCAGCTCTGTGTTCGTCCACCTTAAGGAGCTGAATCTATGTTTAGATTCTGTGAGTTACAAAAACGTTTCTTGGAGCTGTGTTTGGACATTCCAGTGTGAATGGGGTATATGCTGTAATGAGAAATATCTGGCTCTAAGACGACAACAGAGGTACATAACAGACTGGTTGTCCATGTGTGCATTCAACTTTCAGAGTTAAACTGATGTGTGTATGCAGCAGTTCAGGAACACTTTCTGTGGAGAATCTAAAAACAGACGTTTCAGCCAAATCCAGGCATATAAAAAATACCAGTAAGACTGCGTCTAAAACACAGAAGAAACATAACTTTCAAACTGCTCTGAAGTGTGTTCTTTCATATTACAGAGTTTCATCTTTGTTTAGATTAAGTGAGTTAGAAACACCTTTCTTCTAGAAGCAGCATTTGCAGATTCCACAGTGAATGGGAGTACATGCTGTAATTAGAAATATCAGGCTCTAAAAGAAAAACGGAACTATCTAACAGAATGGCGGTCAATGTGAGCATTAACCTTACAGAGATAAACTGATATTTGTATGCAGCAGTTCAGTAATCCTTTCTGTGGAGAATCTAAAACAGACATTTCCAGCCAAATCCAGGCATATAAGAAACAGCGGTAAGACTGTGTCTAAAGCACAGTAGAAACAAATCTTTCAAACTTCTCTGATGTGTGTTCGTTCACCTTAGGAAGTTGCATCTATGTTTAGATTCAGCGAGTTAGAAACACGTTTCTTCTAGGAGCTGCGTTTGGACATTCCAGAGTGAATGGGAGCATATTCTGTAATGAGCAAAATCTTCCTCCAAAACAAAAATGGAGATGTCTAACAGAATAGTTGTCAAAGTGCCCATTCAACTTAAAGAGGTAAACTGATGTGTGTACTCATCAGTTGAGAATCCCTTTCTGCGGAGAATCTAAAAACAGACATTTACAGCCAAATCAAGGCATATAAGAAATAGCTGTTAGACTGCATCTTAAACCAGGAAGAAATGCATCTTGCAAACTGCTCTGCTGTGTTCGTTAATGTTATGGAGTTGCATCTAGGTTTAGATTAAGTGAGTTAGAACCACGTTTCTTTTAAAAGCTCTGTTTCGACATTCCAGAGTCAATGGGACTATATGCTGTAATGAGAAAGATCTAGCTCTTAAACTAAAATGGAGCTATCTAACAGAATGGTTGTCAATGTTTGCATTCAACTTACAGAGTTAAACTGATGTGTGTATTCAGCAGCTCAGAAACCCTTTCTGTAGGCAATCTAAAAACAGACATTTCCAGCCAAATCCATTCACATAAGAAATTGCATTAAGACTGCATCTATAACCATGAAGAATCTTATCTTTCAAACTGCAGTGCCTTGTATGCATACACCTTAGACAGTTGCATGTAGGCTTAGATTCAGCGAGTTAGAAACACGTTTCTTCTAGGATGTGCATTTGGACATCCCAGAGTGAATATGAGTATATGCTCTAATGAGAAATATCTGGCTTTAACACGAAAACCGAGCTACCTAACAGAATGGCTGTCATTGTGTGCATTCAACTTACAGAGTTAAAGTGGTGGGTGCCTGCAGCAGTGCAGAAACCCTTTTTGTGCAGAATCTAAAAACAGACGTTTCCATCCAAATCCAGGCATATAAGAAATAGCAGTAAGACAGCCTCTGAAACATAGAAAAAACATAACTTTCAAACTGTTCTGCTGTGTGTTCATTCACCTTAGGGAGTTGCATGTATATTTTGATTCAGTGAGATACAAAGATCTTTCTTCTATTAGCTGCATTTGGGCATTCCAGAGTGAATGTTAGTATATGCTGTAATGGCAAATATCTGGCTTTAAAATGAAAAAGGAGCTATTTAACGGAATGGTTGTCAATGTGTCCGTTCATCTTACAAAATTAAACTGATGTGTGTATGCAGCAGTTCATAAACCCTTTCTGTGGAGAATCTAAAAACACATATTTCCAGCGAAATCCAGGCCCATAAGAAAAAGCAGTAAGACTGTGTCTAACACACAGAAGAAACTTATCTTTCAAGCTGCTCTGCTGTGTATTCCTTCACCTTAGGGAGTTACATCTATGTTTAGTTTCAGCGAGTTAGAAACACGTTTCTTCTAGGAGCTGTGTTTTGACCTGCCAGAGTGAATAGGAGTATATGCCGTAATGAGAAATATCTGGCTCTAAAACGAAAATGGAGCTATCTAACAGAATGGTTGTCAATGTGTGCTTCAACTTACAGAGTTGAAGTACAAACACTGATGAGTGTTTGCAGCAGTTCAGAAACCCTTTCTGTGGAGAATCTAAAAACAAATATTTCCAGCCAAATCCAGGAAGATAAGAAATAGAGGAAAGACTGCGTTGAAAATACAGAAGAAATGTATCTTTCAAACTGCTCTGCTGTGTGTTCGTTCACCTTTTGTAGTTGCATCTATGCTTTCTTTCAGCAAGTTATAAACATGTTTCCTCTAGGAGGTGGGTTTGGACATTCAGAGTGGATGGGAGTATGTGCTGTATTGAAAAATATCTGGCTCTAAAAGGAAAACGGAGCTATCGAGCAGAATGGTTCTCAATGTGTATTAAACTTAGAGAGATAAACTGATGTTTGTATGCAGCAGTTCAGTAATCCTTTCTGTGGAGAATCTAAAACAGACATTTCCAGCCAAATCCAGGCATATAAGAAATAGCAGTAAGACTACATATAAAAGACAGAGGAAACATATATTTCAAACTGCTCTGCTTTGGGTTCGTTCAACTTAGGGAGTTGCTTCTGTGTTTAGATTCAGCGAGTTTGAAACACCTTTATTCTAGGAGCTGCATTTATACTTTCCAGAGTGAATGGGAGTATATGCTGTAATGAGAAATATCTGCTTCTAAAAGGAAAACGGAGCTATCTAACAGAATGGTTGTCAACGTGTGCATTCAACTTACAGAGTGAAACTGATGTGTGTATGCAGCAGTTCAGAAACCCTTTCTGTGGAGAATCTAAAAACACATATTTCCAGTGAAATTCTGGCCTAAAAGAAATAGCAGTAAGACTGCGTTTAACACACATAAAAAACTTATATTTCAAACTACTCTGCTCTTGTTAGTTCATCTTATGTAATTACATGTATGTTTTGTTTCAGCGAGTTAGAAACACAATTCCTCTAGGAGCTGCATTTTGACATTCCAGAGTGAATCGGAGTATATGCTGTAATGAGTAATATCTGGCTCTAAACAGCTATCTAACAGAATAGTGGCCAATATGTGCTTCAATTTACAGAGTTAAACTGATATGTGTTTGTAGCAGTTCAGAAACCCTTTCTGTGGAGAACCCAAAAAGAAACATTTCCAACTAAATCCAGGCAGAGAAGAAATAAAGCAAAGACTGTGTCTAAAATATAGAAGATACGTGTCTTTCAAAGTGCTCTGCTGTGTGTTCGTTCACCTTAGTGAGTTGCATCTATGTTTTCATTCAGCGAGTTAGAAACATGTTTCCTCTAGCAGATGCATTTGGACATTCCAGAGTGAATGGGACTTTATGCTGTAATCAGCAATATCTGGTTTTAAAACAAAAATGGAGCTATCTAACAGAATGATTGTCAATATGTGCATTCAACTTACATAGTTAAATTGATTTGCGCATGTAGCAGTTCAGAAACCCTTTCTGTGGAAAATCTAAAAACAGATATTTTCAGCCAAATCCAGGCATTTAAAAAATAGCAGTAAGACTGCTGTTTTCTGTCAAAAACACAGATGAAACGTGTCTTTCAAACTGCTCTGCTGTGTGTTCATTCACTTTAGGTATTTGCATCTATGTTTACATTCAGCGAGTTTGAAACAAGTTTCTTCTAGGAGCTGTGTTTCGGCAATCCAGAGTGAATAGGAGTATATGCTGTAATGAGAAACATCTGGCTCTAAGACGAAAAGGGAGATATCTAACAGAACGGCTGTCATTGTGTGCATTCAATTTAAGAGTTAAGCTGATGAGTGTATGCAGCAGTTCAGAAACCCTTTCTGTGGAGAATCTAAAAACATATTTCCAGCCAACTCCAGAGATATAAGAAATAGCACTAAGACTGCATCTAAAAAACTGAAGAAACGTATCTTTCAAACTGCTCTGCTGTGTGTTTGTTCACCGTAGGGAGTTGCATCTATGTGTAGATTCAGCAATTTAGAAAAATGTTTAATCTAGGAGCTCAATTTGGATATAGCAGAGTGAATGGGAGTATATGCATAAATGAGAAATATCAGGCCCTGAAATGAAAATCGATGTGTCTAACAGAATGGTTGTCAATGTGTTATTAAACTTACAGGGTTAAACTGATGTGTGTCTGCAGCAGTTCAGAAACCCTTTTCTGTGTAGAATCCAAAAACTGACATTTCCTGCCAAATCTGGGCATATGAGAAACAGCAGTAAGACTGCGTCTAAAACACAGGACAAATGTATCTTTCGAACTGCTCTGCTGTGTGTTCTTTTACCTTAGGGAGTTGCATCTTTGTTTAGATTCAGCGAGTTAGAAACACGTTTCTTCTAGGATCTGCGTTTGGACATTGCAGAGTGAATGGGAGTATACGCTGTAATGAGAAATATCTGGTTCTAAAACAGAAACGGAGTTATCTAACAGAATGATTGTCAATGTGTGCATTCAACTTACAAAGTTAACCAGATGTGTGTATGCGACAGTTTAGAAACACTTTCTGTGGTGAATCTAAAAACAGACATTTCCAGCCATATCGAGACATATAAGAGATAGCAGTAACACTGCGACTAAAATACAGAAAAAACTTATCTTTCAAACTGCCCTACTGTGTTTGTTCACCTTAGGCAATTGCATCTGTGTTTACTTTCAGCTTCTTAGAAACAGGTTTCCTCTAGGAGCTGCGTTTCGACATTCCTGTGTAAATGAGAGTATATGCTGTAAAGAGAAATAACTGGCTCTAAAAGGAAAACGGAGTTATCTAAAAGAATTGTTGTCAATGTGTGCAGTCAACTTACACCTTTAAACTGATGTGTGTATAGCAGTTGAGAAACCCTTTCTGTGCAGAATTTAATAACAAACATTTCCAGGGAAATCAAGGCAGATAAGAAGTAGAAGTAAGACAGCATCTAAAACACAGAAGAAACGTGTCTTTCAAACTGCTCTGCTGTGTGTTCATTCAGCTTGGGGAGTTGCATCTATTTTTAGATTCAACTAGTTAGAAACACGTTTCTTTTAGGAGCTGCGTTTGGACATTCCAGAATGAATGGGAATATAAGCTGTAATGAGAAATACCTGGCTCTAAAACGAAAACGGATGTGTCTAACAGAATGGTTGTCAATGTGTACATTCAACTTACCGAGTTAAAGTGGTGTGTGTCTGCCACAGTTTAGAAACGCTTTCTGTGTAGAATCCAAAAACAGACATTTCTGGCCAAATCCAGGCATATAAGAAATAGCATTAAGACTGCATCTAAAACAAAGAAGAAACATATCTTTCAAACTACTCTGCTGTGTGTTCGTTCACCTTAGGGAGTTGCACTTTGTTTATATCCAGCGAGTTAGAAACACCTTTCTTCTAGGAGCTGTGCTTGGACATTCCAGAGTGAATAGGAGTATAAGATGTAATGAGAAATATCTGGCTCTAAAACAAAAATGGAGCTATCTAACAGAATCGTTATTAATGTGTGCATTCAACATTCAGAGTTAAACTGATGTGTGTGTGCAGCAGTTCAGAAGTCCTATCTGTGGAGAATATAAAAGCAGACATTTCCAGCAAAATACAGGCATATAAGTAAAAGCAGTAAGACTGCATCTGAAACACAGAAGAAACGTATCTTTCAAACCGCTCTGCTGTGTGTTCCTTCAGCTTAGGGAGTTGCATCTACGTTTAGATTCAACGAGTTAGAAACACGTTCCTTGTAGGAGGTGCCCTTTGACATTCCAGAGGGAAAGGTAGCATATGCTGTAATGAGAAATATGTGGCTCTAAAACGAAAATGGAGCTATCTAACAGAATAGTTGTCAATATGTGCATTCAACTTACAGAGTTAATATGACATGTGAATGCAGCAGTTCAGAAATCCGTTCTGTGGAGAATCTAAAAACCGACATTAGCAGACAAATCCAGCCATGTAAGAAACAGCAATAAGACTATAGCTAAATCACAGAAGAAATGGATCTTTCAAACTGCTCTGCTGTGTTTTCATTCACCTTAGGGAGTTGCATCTATGTTTAGATTCAGCGAGTTAGAAACACCTTTCTTCTAGGAGCAACGTTTGGATATTCCAGAGTGAATGGAAGTATGTGATTTAAACAGAAATATCAGGCTCGAACACAAAAATGGAGCTATCTAACAGAATGGTTATCAATGTGTGCGTTCAAATCACACAGTTAAGCTGTTGTCTGTGTGCAGCAGTTCAGAAACACTTTCTATGGAGAATCTGAAAACAGACATTTCCCACCATACCCAGGCATATGGAAATAGCACTAAGACTGTGTCTAAAACACTGAAGAAATGTGTCTTTCAAACTGCATTGCTGAGTGTTCGTTCACCTTAGCTCATTGCATGTATGTTTAGATTCAGCAAGTTAGAAACACCTTTCCTATAGGAGCTCCGTTTGGATAATCCACAGTGAATATGAGGATATGCTCTAATGAGAAATGTCTGGCTCTAAAATAAAAACGGAGCTATCTAACAAAATGGTTGTCAATGTGTGCATTCAAATTAGACAGTTAAACTAGTGTGTGTATGCAGCAGTTCAGAACCCTTTCTGCAGAGAATCTAAAAACAGACATTTCCAGAAAATTCCAGGCTTATAAGAAATAGCAGTAAGACAGCATCTAAAATGCAGAAGAAACGTGTCTTTCAAACTGCTCTGCTGTGTGTTCATTCACGTTAAGGAGTTACGTCTATGTTTAGACTCAGCAAGTTAGAAAAACGTTTCTTCTAGGAGCTCCATTTGGACATTCCAGAGTGAATGGGTGTATATGGTAAAATGAGAAATATCTGGCTCTAAAACGATAATGGAGGTATCTAACAGAACGGTTATCAATGTGTCTATTCAACTTACAGAGTGAAACTGATGTGTGTATGCAGCAAATCAGAAACCCTTTCTGTGGAGAAGCTAAAAACAGACATTTCCAACCAAATCAGAGCATATAAGAAACAGCAGTAAGACTGCATCTAAAACACAGAAGAAACGTATATTTCAAACTGCACTGCTGTGTGTTCGTTCACCTTAGGGAGTTGCATCTATGTTTAGATTCAGAGACTTAGAAACAGCTTTTTTCTAGGATCAGCATTTGGATATTCCAGAATGAATGGGATTATATGCTGTAAAGAGAAATAACTGGCTTTAAAACGCAAACGGAACTATCTAACAGAATGGTTGTCAATGTGTGCATTCAAATTACACAGTTAAACTGATGTGTGTATGCAGCAGTTCAGAAACACTTTCTGTGGGGAATCTAAAAAAAGACATTTCCAGTGAAAAGGAGGAATATAAGAAATAGCAGTAAGACTGCATCTGAAACACAGAAGAAACCTATCTTTCAAACTTTTCTGCTGCGTGTTCGTTCACTTAGAGAGTTGCATCTATATTTAGACTGAGCCAGTTAGAATCCCGTTTCTTCAAGGAGCTGCGTTTTGACATTCCAGAGTGAATGGAAGTATATGGTGTAATGAGAAATAACTGGCTGTAAAAGGAAAATGAAGCTATCTAACAGAATGATTGTCAATGTGTGCATTCAACTTACAGAGTTAAACTGATGTGTGTATGCAGCACTTCAGGAACACTTTCTGTGGAGAATCGAAAAACAGACATTTCCAGCCAAATCCAGGCATATAAGAAATAGCAGTAAGACTGTGTCTAAAACGCAGAAGAAACATATCTCTCAAACTGCTCTGATGTGTGTTTGTTCACATTAAGGAATTGCATCTATGTTTAGAATCACTGAATTAGAAACACCTTTTTTCCAGGAGCAGCTTTAGAATATTACAGAGTGAATGGGAGTATATGCTGTAATGAGAAATATCTGGCTATAAAACGAAAATGGAGCTATCTAACAGAATTGTTGTCAATGTGTGCATTCAACTTTCAGAGTTAAAATGACGTGTGTATGCAGCTGTTCAGAAACCCTTTCTGTGGACAATCTAAAAACAGACATTTACGGCAAAATCCAGGCATAGAAGAAATAGTAGTAAGACTGCGTCTAAAACACAGAAGAAACATATTGTTCAAACAGTTCTGCTGTGCGTTCGTTCACCTTAGGGAGTTGCATCTATGTTTGGATTCAGCGAGTTAGAAACACGTTTCTTCTAGCAGCTACTTTGGGACATTCCAGAGTGAATGGGTGTATTTACTGTAATGATATATATCTGGCTCTAAAACGAAAACAGAGCTATCTAACAGAATGGTTGTCAATGTGTGGATTCAACTAACAGAGTTAAACTGATGTGTATATGCAGCACTTCAGAAACCCTTTCTGTGCAGAATCTAAGAACAGACATTTCCAACCAAATCCAGGCATATGAGAAATAGCAGTGAGACTCCATCTAAATCACAGAAGAAATATACCTTTCAAACTGCTTTCATGTTTCTTTGTTCACCTTACAGAGCTGCATCTATGTTTAGTTTCAGCGAGTTACAATCACCTTTCCTCTAGGAGCAGAGTTTGGATATTCAAGAGTGAATGTGAGTACATGCTGTAATGAGAAATATCTGGGTCTAAAACGAAAACGAGGCTAACAGAATGGTTGTCAATGTGTGCATTCAACTTACAGAGGTAAACTGATGTGTGTATGCAGCAGTTCAGAAACACTTTCTGCGGAGAATCTGAAAACAAACATTTCCAGCCAAATCCAGGCATACAAGGAATAGCAGTGAGACTGCATCTAAAACGCAGAAAAACCGTATCTTTCAAACTGCTCTCCTGTGTGTTCATTCAACTCAGCGAGATACATCTATGTTTAGATTCAGCGAGTTAGAAGCACATTTCTTCTAGGAGCAGAATTTGGATATTCCATAGTGAATGGGAGTATATGCTGTAATGAGAAATATCTTGCTCTAAAACGAAAAGGTAGCTGTCTAACAGAATGGTTCTCAATGTGTGTATTCAACTTACAGAGTTAAACTGATGTGAATATGCAGCTGTTCAGTAACCTTTTCTGTGGAGAATCTGAAAACAAACATTTGCAGCCAAATCCAGGCATATAAGGAGTAGCAGTAAGACTGCGTTTAAAATACAGAAGAATCGTATCTTTCAATCTGCTTTGCTCTGTGTTTGTTCACCTTAGAAAGTTGCATCTATGATTAGATTCAGTGAGTTAGAAACACCTTTTATTAGGAGCAGCATTTGGATATTTCACAGTGAATGGGAGTAAAAGCTGTAATGAGAAATATCTTGCCTTGAAAGGAAAGCTGAGCTATCTAACAGAGTGGTTGTCAATGTGTGCATTCAAGTTGCAGAGTTAAACTGATGTGTTTATGCAGCAGTTCAAAAACTCTTTTTGTGGAGAAACTAAAAACAGATATTTTCAGCCACATCCAGACATATAAGAAACAGCAGTAAGACTGCGTCTAAATCACAGAAGAAACGTATCTTTGAAACTGCTCTGCTGTGTGTTCATTCACCTTAGGGAGTTGCCTCTATGTTTATATTCAGAGAGTTAGAAACACCCTTCTTCTAGGAACAGTGTTTGCATATTTCAGAATGAATGGCAGTATTTGCTTTAATGAGAAATATCTGGCTCTAAAATGAAAACAGAGCTATCTTACAGAATGGTTGTCAAAGTGTGCTTTCAACCAACAGAGTTAAACTGATGTGTGTCTGCAGCAGTTCACAAACCCTTTCTGTGGAGAATCTAACAACAGACATTTCCATCCAAATCCAGACATATAAGAAATAGCTTTAATACAGCGTCTAAGACCCAGAAGAAACATATCTTTCAAACTGCTCTGCTGTGTGTTCCTTCACCTTTAAGAGTTGTATCTATGTTTAGATTCAGCAATATAGAAATATTTTCGTTCTAGGAACAGCGTTTGGATATTCCCGAGTGAAAGGACGTATATGCTGTAATGATAAATATCTGGCTCTAAAATGAAAACAGAGCTATCTAACAGAACTGTTGTCAATGTGTGCATTCAACTTGCAGAGTTAAACTGATGTGTGCAGCCGTTCAGAAATCTGTTCTGTGGAGAATCTAAAAACCAATGTTAGCAGACAAATCCAGCCATTTCAGAAGTAGAAGTAAGACTGCATCTCAAACACATAAGAAACGTATCTTTCAAACTGATCTGCTGTGTCTTCTTTCACCTTAGGCAGTTGCATCTATGTTTAGATTCAGCGAGTTAGAAACACCTACAAACAGACATTTCCCGACAGCTACAGAGATATAAGAAATAGTGGTAAGACTGCGTCTAAAAAACAGAAGAAACGTATCTTTTTTTTCCCATTTATTTATTTTATTGCATTTTAGGTTTTGGGGTACATGTGAAGAACATGCATAATTGTTGCATAGGTACACACGTGGGAGTGTGATTTGCTGCCTTCATCCCCATCAACTACATCTGGCATTTCTCCCCTTGCTATCTCTCCCCAGCTCCCCACCCCCCACCATCCCTCCCCAATTTCCCCCCAACGGACCCCAGTGTGTAGTGCCCCACTCCTTGTGTCCATGTGTTCTCATTGTTCAACACCCGCCTATGAGTGAGAACATGCGTGTTTGATCGTCTGTTCTTTTGTCAGTTTGCTGAGAATGATGGTTTCCAGGTTCATCCATGTCCCTACAAAGGACACAAACTCATCGTTTTTGATGGCTGCATAATATTCCATGGTGTATATGTGCCACATTTTCCCTGTCCAGTCTATCGTCGATGGGCATTTGGGTTGGTTCCAGGTCTTTGCTATTGTTGTGGAGAAATAGGAACACTTTTGCACTGTTGGTGGGAGTGTAAATTAGTTCAACCATTGTGGAAGACAGTGTGGCGATTCCTCAAGGACCTAGAAATAAAAATTCCATTTGACCCAGCAATCCCATTGCTGGGTATATATCCAAAGGATTACAAATCGTTCTACTGTGAGGACACATGCACATGAATGTTCATTGCAGCACTGTTTACAATAGCAAAGAAACGTATCTTCAAACTGCTCTGCTGTCTGTTTTTTCACCATAGGGAGTTGCATCTATGTTTAGATTCAGCAATTTAGAAACATGTTTTTTCTAGGAGCTGCGTTTGGACATTGCAGAGTGAATTGGAGTATACGCTGTAATGAGAAATATCTGGTTCTAAAACAGAAACGGAGCTATCTAACAGAATGATTGTCAATGTGTGTATTCAACTTACAAAGTTAACCAGGTGTGTGCATGCAACAGTTCAGAAACACTTTCTGTGGGTGAATCTAAAAACAGACATTTCCAGCCAAATAGAGGCATATGAGAAATAGCAGTAACACTGCGACTAAAACACAGAAAAAACTTATCTTTCAAACTGCCCTGCTGTGTTTGTTCACCTTAGGCAGTTGCACCTATGTTTACTTTCAGCTTGTTAGAAGCAGGTTTCCTCTAGAGTTAAAGTGATGTGTGTCTGCCGCAGTTCAGAAACACTTTCTGTGTAGAATTCAAAAACAGACATTTTTAGCCAAATCCAGGCATATAAGAAATAGCATTAAGACTGCATCTAAAACAAAGAAGAAACGTATCTTTCAAGCTGCTCTGTTGTGTGTTCATTCACCTTAGGGAGTTGCACTTTGTTTAGATTCAGCAAGTTAGAAACACCTTTCTTCTAAGAGCTGAGATTGGACATTCCAGAGCGAATAGGAGTAAAAGATGTAATGAGAAATATCTGGCTCTAATACGGAAATGGAGCTATCTAACAGAATGGTTGTTAATGTGTGCATTCAACATTCAGAGTTAAACTGATGTGTGTGTGCAGCAGTTCAGAAATCTTTTCTGTGGAGAATATAAAAGTAGACATTTCCAGTATAATCCGGGCATATAAGTAATAGCAGTAAGACTGCATGTAAAACAAAGAAGAAATGTATCTTTCACACCAATCTGCTGTGTGTTCCTTCACCTTAGGGAGTTGCATCTATGTTTAGATTCTGCGAGTAAGAAACATGTTCCTTGTAGGAGCTGCCCTTCGACATTTCAGAGGGAAAGGGAGTATATGCTGTAATGAGAAATAATTGGCTCTAAACGGCAAATGGAACTATCTAACAGAATGGTTGTCAATGAGTGCATTCAACTTACAGAGTAAAACTGATGTGTGAATGCAGCGGTTCAGTAATCCGTTCTGTGGAGAATCTAAAAACAGACGTTAGCAGACAAATTCAGCCATTTAAGAAATAGGATTAAGACTGCGTGTAAAACACATAAGAAACGTATCTTTCAAACTGATCTGCTGTGTCTTCATTCACGTTAGGCAGTTGCATCTATGTTTAGATTCAGCGAGTTAGAAACACCTTTCTTCTAGGAGCTGCATTTGGATATTCCAGAGTGATTAGGAGTATGTGGTGTAATGAGAAATATCTGGCTCTAAAACAGAAATGGAGCTATCTAACAGAATGATTGTCAATGTGTGCATTCAACTTACAGAGTTAAAGTGATGTGTGTATGCAGCAGTTCAGAAACACTTTCTGTGGTGAATCTAAAAACAGACATTTCCAGACAAACCGAGGCGTATAAGAAATAGCAGTAAGACTGTGTCTAAAACACAGAAGAAATGTGTATTTCAAACTCCTCTGCTGTGTGGTCATTCACCATAGGGAGTTTCTTGTATATTTAGATTCAATGAGTTAGAAACCTGTGGCTACTAGGAGCTGCATTTGAATATTCCAGAGAAAATGGGGGTATATGCTGTAATGAGAAATATCTGGCTCTAAAACGAAAACGGAGATATCCAACAGAATGGTTGTCAATGTGCATATTCCACTTACAGAGGTAAACTTATGTATGTATGCTGCAGTTCAGAAGCTTTTTCTGTGGCGAATCTAAAAACAGACATTTCAAGCCAAATCCACGCATATAAAAAAAAAGAAAGAAAGAAAAGAAATAGCAGTAAAACTGCGTCTAAAACATAGAAGAAATATATCTTTCAAACTGCTCTGCTGTGTTTTCAATCACGTTGTGAAGTTGCATCTATTTTTATATTCAGTGAGTTAGAAACACCTATCTTCTAGGAGCAGTGTTTGTATATTCCAGAGTGAATGGGAGTATGTGCTGTAATCAGAAATATCTGGCTCTAAAATGAAAACCGATCTATCTAACAGAATGGTTGTCAATGTGTGCATTAAACGTACAGAGTTAAACTGTTGTGTGTATGCAGCAGTTCAGAAACACTTTCTGTGGAGAATCTGAAAACAAACATTTACAGGCAAATCCAGGCATATAAGGAATAGCAGTCAGGCTACGTCTAAAACACAGATGAAACGTATCTTTGAATCTGCTTTGCTGTGTGTTCGTTCACCATAGGGAGTTGCATCTATGTTTAGATTCAGCGAGTTAACAACACCTTTCTTCTAGGAGAAGCGTGTGGATATTCCATAGTGAATGAGAGTATATGCTTTAATGAAAAATATCTTGCTCTAAAACGAAAATGGAGCTATCCAACAAAGTGGTTTTCAACGTGTGCATTCAAGTTACAAAGTTAAACTGATGTGTGTAAGCAACAGTTCAGAAAACCTTCTATGGAGAATCCAAAATCAGACGTTTCCTGTCAAATCCGGGCATATAAGAAATTGCAGTAAGACTGCATCTAAAGCACAGAATAAAACGTATCTTTCAAACAGCTCTGCTGTGTGTTTGTTGACGTTATGGAGTTGCATCTATGTTTAGATTCAGCGAGTTAGAAACACCTTTCTTCTAGAAGCAGCGTTTGGATATTCTAGAGTGAATGGGAGCATGTGGTGTAATTAGAAATATCTGGCTCTAAAATGAAAATGGAGCTATCTAACAGAATGGTTGCTAGTGTGTGCATGCAACTCACAGAATTAAACTGATGTGTGTATGCAACAGTTCAGAAACCCTTTCTGTGGAAAATCTAAAGAGAGATATTTCCAGCCAAATCCAGGCATATAAGAAATAGCCGTAAGACTTTGTCTAAAACACAGAAGAAACGTATCTTTCAAACTGCTCTGCTGTGTGTTTGTTGACCTAGAAAGTTACATCTATGTGTAGATTCAGCCAGTTTGAAACCCCTTTACTCCAGGAGCAGCATATCAATATTCCAGAGTGAATGCGAGTAAATATTTTAATGAGAAATATCTAGCTCTAAACCGAAAATGAAGGTATCTAACAGCATGGTTGTCAATGTGTCCATTCAACTTACAAAGTTAAACTGATGTATGAATGCAGCAGTTCAGAAAACCTTCCTGAGGAGAAACTAAAAACAGACATTTCCTACCAAATCCAGGCATATAAGAAATAGAAGTAAGACTGCATCTAAAACAGAAGAAACGTATATTTCAAACTACTCTGCTGTGTATTCATTTACCTTAGGGAGTTGCATCTATGTTTAGATTCAGCATGTTTGAAACAGCTTTCTTCTAGAAGCAGAGTTTGGATGTTCCGGAATGAATGGGATTATATGTTGCAATGAGAAATATCTGGCTCTAAAACGAAATCAGAGCTATGTAACAGAAAGGTTGTCAATGTGTGCATTCAAATTACACAGTTAAACTGATGTGTGTATGCAGCAGTTCACAAACCCTTTCTGTGGAGAATCTAAGAACATAGTTTTCCAGCCAAATCCCGGCATATAAGAAATAGCAGTAAGACTGCGTCTAAAACACAGAAGAAATGTATCTTTCAAACTGCTCTGCTGTGTCTTTGTTCACCTAAGGCAGTTGCATCTATGTTTAGAGGTGTTTCTAACACCTTTCTTGTAGGAGTAGAATTTGGATATTCCTGAGTTAGTGGCAGTGTATGCTGTAATGAGAAATATCTGGCTCTAAATCAAAAATGGAGCTATGTAACCGAATGGTTGTCAACGTGTGCATTCAACTTACAGAGTTAAACTGATCTGTGTATGCAGCAGTTTGCAAACACTCTCTATGGAGAACCTAAAAACAGACATTTCCAGCCAAATCCAGGTATATAAGAAATAGCAGTAAGACTGCATCTAAATGACAGAAGAAATGTGTCTTTCAAACTGCTCTGCTGTGTGTTCGTTCACCTGAGGGAGTTACATCTATGTTTATATTCAGCGATTTAGAAACACCTGTCTTCTAGGAGCAGCATTTGCATATTCCAGAGTGAATGGGAGTATATGCTGCAATGAGAAATATCTGGCTCTAAAACGAAAACGGAGCTATCTAACAGAATGGTTGTCAATGTGTGTATTCAACTGACAGTGTGCCACTGATGTGTGTATGCAGCAGTTCATAAACTCTTTCTATGTAGAACCTAAAAACAGACATTTCCAGCCAAATGAGCACATATTATAAGGAGCAATAAGATGGCATGTAAAACACAGAAGAAACGTACCTTTCACACTGCTTTGCACGTGTTCGTTCACCTTAGGGAGTTGCATCTATGTTTAGATTCAGTGAGTTAGAAACACGTTTCTTCTAAAGCTGCTTTTGGACATTCCGGAGTGAAAGGGAGTATATGCTGTAATGAGAAATATCTGGCTCTAAAAGAAAAACGGAGCTATCTAACAGAATGGTTGTCAATGTGTGCTTTCAAATTACAGAGTTAAACTAATGTGTGTATGCAGCAGTTCAGACAAACTTTGTGTGGAGAATCTAAAAACAGACTTTTCCAGCAAAATTAGGACATATAAGAAACAGCAGTGAGACTGCATATAAAACACAGAAGAAACGTATCTTGCAAACTGCTCTGCTATGTGTTCGTTCACCTTAGGGAGTTGCATCTATAGTAGATTCATCTAGTTAGAAACACGTTTCTTCTTGCAGCTGCGTTTGGACATTCCAGAGTGAATGGGAGTATACGCCGTAATGAAAAATATCTGGTTCTAAAAGGAAAACAGTGATATCTAACACAATAGTTGTCAATGTGTGCATTCAACTTACAGAGTTAAAAAGTGTGTATGCAGCAGTTCAGAAACCCTTTCTGTGGAGAACCTAAAAACTCACATTTCCAGCCAAAACCAGGAATACAAGAAATAGCAGTAAGACTGCATCTAAAACACAGAAGAAACGTACCTTTCAAACTTTTCTACTGTGTGTTCGTTGACCCTAGAGAGTTGCAACTTTGTTTAGATTGATCGAGTTAGAACCACGTTTCTTCTAGGAGCTGCGTTTTCACATTCCAGAGTGAATGGAAGTATATGTTGTAATGAGAAATAACAGGCTCTAAAACAGGCATTTGAAACCAAAACCAGGAATATAAGAAATAGCAGTAAGACTGCGTATAAAACACAGAAGAAATGTATCTTTCAAACTTTTCTGCTTTGTGTTCGTTCACCTTAGGGAGTTGCATCTATGTTTAGATTGAGCGAGTTAGAACCCTGTTTCTTCTAGGAGCTGCGTTTTGACATTCCAGAGTAAATGGAAGTATATGCTGTAATGAGGAATAACTGGGTCTAAAACGAAAACGGAGCTATCTAACAGAATGATTGTCAATGTGTGCATTCAACTCACACAGTTAAACAGGTGTGTGTATGCAGCAGTTCAGAAACCCTTTCTGTAGAGAATCTAAATACAAACAATTCCAGGCAAATTCAGGCATATAAGAAATAGCTGTAAGACTGCGTCTAAAACACAGAAGAAACGTATCTTTAAAACTACTCTTCTGTGTGTTTGTTCACCTTAGGGAGTTCCATCTATGTTTAGATTCAGCAATTTAGAAGCACCTTCCTTCTGGGGGCAGCTTTTGGTATTCAATAATGAATTGGAATATATGCTGTAAGGAGAAATATCTGGCTCTAAAACGAAAATGGAGCTATCTAACAGAATGGTTGTCAATGCGTGCATTCAACTTATGAAATTAAACTGATTTGTGTATGCAGCAGTTCAGGAGCACTTTCTGTGGAGAATCTAAAAACAGACATTTCCATCCAAATCCAGGCATGTAAGAAATATCAGTAAGACTGCGCCTAAAATACAGAAGAAACATATCTTTAAACTGCTCTGATCTGTGTTCATTCACCTTAGGGAGTTACATCTATATTTAGATTCAGCGAGTTAGAAACACATTTCCTCCACGAGCAGCATTTTAATATTCCAGAGTGAATGCGAGCATGTGCTGTAATGAAAAATATCTGGCTCTAAACTGAAAACAAAGGTATATAACAGCATGGTTGTCAATGTGTCCATTCAGCTTACAGAGTTAAACTGATATATGAATGCAGCAGTTCAGAAAACCTTTCGATGGAGAAACTAAAAAAAGACATTTCCTACCAAATCCAGGCATATAAGAAATAACCATAAGAATGCATCTAAAACACAGAAGAAATGTGTCTTTCAAACTGCTCTGCTGTGTATTCGTTCACCTAAGGAAGTTGCATCTATCTTTAGATTCAGCGAGTTCCAAACAACCTTCTTCGAGGAGCACCATTTGGATATTCCGGAATGAAAGGATTTATATGCTGTAATGAGAAATATATGGCTCCAAAATGAAATCCGAACTATCTAACGAAATAGTTGTCAATGTGTGCATTCAAATTACAGAGTTAAACTGATGTGTGTATGCAGCAGTTTGCAAACCCTTTCTGTGGAGAACCTAAAAACAGGCATTTCCAGCCAAATCCCAGCGTATAAGAAATAGCAGTAAGAATGCGTCTAAAACACAGAAGAAACGTATCTTTCAAACTGCTCTGTTGTGTGTTCGTTCACCTAAGACAGTTGCGTCTATGTTTAGATTCAGGGAGTTACAAACACCTTTCTTGTAGGAGCAGCATTTGGATATTCCAGGGTAAATGGCAGTCTCTGCTATAATGACAAATATCTGGCTCTAAAATGAAATCAGAGCTATGTAACAGAAAGGTTATCAATGTGTGCATTCAACTCACAGAGTTAAACAGATGTGTGTACACAGCAATTCAGAAAGCCTTTTGTGAAGAATCTAAAAACAGACAATTCCAGGTAAATACAGGCATATAAGAAATAGGTGTAAGACTGCAACTAAAACACAGAAGAAACGTACCTTTCAAGCTGCTCAGCTGTGTGTTCTTTCACCTTAGAGAGTTGAATTCATGTTTACATTCCTCGAGTTCGAAACAACTTTCTTCTAGGAGCAGCGTTTGTATATTCTGGAATGAATGGGTGTATATGCTGTAATGAGAAATATCTGGCTCTAAGATAAAAACCGAGCTATCTAACCAAATGGTTGTCAAGGTGTGCATTCAAATTACACAGTTAAACTGGTGTGTGTATGCAGCAGTTCAGAAACCCTTTCTGTGGAGGACCTAAAACAATCATTTCCAGCAAAATCCAAGCTTATAAGAAATAGCAGTAAGACTGCATCTAAAAAGCAGACGAGGGAGGGTGGTGGATGGGGAGCTGGGGAGAGATAGCAGGGGGAGAAATGCCAGATGTAGGTGATGGGGAGGAAGGCAGCAAATCACACTGCCACGTGTGTACCTATGCAACAATCTTGCATGTTCTTCACATGTACCCCAAAACCTGAAATGCAATAAAATAAATAAATGGGAAAAAATAAAAAAAATTTAAAAAAAAAAGCAGACGAAACGTGCCTTTCAAACTGCTCTGCTGTGTGTTCATTCACCTTAGGGAGTTACATCTACATTTAGACTCAGCAAGTTAGAAACACGTTTCTTCTAGGAGCTCCGTTTGAACATTCCAGAGTAAATAGGTGTATATGGTATAATGATAAATATCTGGCTCTAAAACTATAACAGAGCATTCTAACAGAACGGTTGTCAATCTGTCTATTCAACTTACAGAGTTAAACTGATGTGTGTATGCAGCAATTCAGAAACACTTTCTGTGGACAATCTATAAACAGACATTTCCAGCCAAATCCAAGCATATAGGGAATCACAGTAAGACTGCTTCTAAAGCAGAGAAGAAATGTATCTTTCAAACTGCTCTGCTGTGTGTTCGTCGACCTTAGGGAGTTGTGTCTATGTTTAGATTCAGCGAGTTAGAAACATTTTTCTGGTAGGAGCTACTTTTGGACATTTCAGCATGAATGGGAGTATATGCGGTAATGAAAAAAGTCTGGCTCTAAAAGGAAAAGAGTGATATCTAACGCGATCATTTCAAGGTGTGCATTCAACTTACAGAGTTAAATTGTGTCTGCAGCAGTTCAGAAAGCCTTTCTGTGGAGAAAATAAAAACAGACATTTCCAGGGAAATTCACCCATATAAGAAATAGAAGTAAGACTGCGTCTAAAACACAGAAGAAACGTATCTTTCAAACTTTTCTGTTGTGAGTTCATTCACCTTGGGGAGTTGCTTCTACCTTTAGATTGAGTTAGAACTGTGTTTCTTCTAGGAGCTGCGTTTTGACATTCCAGAGTGAATGGAAGTGTATGCTGTAATGAGAAATAACTGGCTCTAAAACGAAAACGGAGCTATCAAAAAGAATGGTTGTCTATGTGTGCGTTCAAATTACACAGTTAAAGTGCTGTGTGTATGCAGCAGTTCAGAATACCTTCTGTGGAGAATCTAAAACAGACATTTCCAACCAAATCCAGGCATATAAGAAATAGGAATAAGACTGCGTCTAAGACACAGAAGAAACGTGTCTTTCAAACTGCTCTGCTGTGTGTTCATTCACCTTAGGGACTTGCATCTACTTTTAGATTCAGAGATGTCGAAACACTTTTCTTCCAGGAGCAGCGTTTGGATATTCCAGAGTGAATGAGAGTATATGTTGCAATGAGAAATATCTGGCTCTAAAACGAAAACGGAGCTATCTAACTGAATTGTTTCCAAAGCGTGCATTCAACTTATGATGTTAAACTGATGTGTGTATACAGCAGTTCAGAAACACTTTCTGTGGAAAATCTGAAAGCAGACATTTCCAGCCTAATCCAGGCATATAAGAAATAGCAGTAAGAATGCAGTCCAAAACAGAGAAGAAATGTATCTTTCACACTGCCCTGCTGTGTGTTCGTTTAACTAAGGGAGTTGAATCTATGTTTAGATTCAGCGAGTTAGAAACCCGTTTCTCCTAGGAGCTGCATTTGGTCTTTCCCGAGTGAATGGGAGTATATGCTGTAATGAGAAACATCTGGTTCTAAAACAAAAAAGGAGCTATCTAACAGAAAGGTTGTCAATGTGTGCATTCAATTTTCAGGGTTAAACTGATATGTGTATTAGCAGTTTAGAAACACTTTCTGTGGAGAATCTAAAAACATACATTTCCCACAAAATTCCTGTGTATAAGAAATAGCTGTAAGACTGCATCTAAAACACAAAAGAAATGTATCATTCAAATTGCTCTGCTGTGCATTCCCTCAACTCCTGGAGTTGCATCTATGTTTAGATTCAGCGAGTTAGAAACCCGTTTCTTCTAGGAGCTGAGTTTGGACATTCCCAAGTGAGTGGGAGTAAATGCTGTAATGAGAAACATCTATTTCTAGAATGAAAACGAAACTATCTAACAGAATGATTGTCAATGTGTGGATTCAACTTATAAAGTAATGTGTTTATCATGCAGTTTAGAAACACTTTCTGTGGATAATCTAAAACAGACATTTCCAGCAACATCCCAACATGTAAGAAATAGCGGTAAGACTGCATCTAAAACAAAGAAGAAACTTAACTTTCAAACTGCTCTGCTGCGTGTTGGTTGAATTAAGGGAGTTGAATCTAAGTTTGGATTCAGCGACTTATAAAGCTGTTTCTTCCAGAGGCTGCATTTGGACATTTCCAAGTGAATGGGAGTGTATGCTGTAATGTGAAACATCTGGTTGTAAAACAGAAATGAAGCTATCTAACAGAATGATTGTTAATGTGTGCATTCATCTTACAGAGTTAAACTGATGTGTGTATGCAGCAGTGTAGAAACCCTTTCTGTGGAGAATCTAAAATCAGGCAATTTCAGCAAAATCCTGGTATATAAGAAATAGCAGTAAGACTACGTCTAAAACAGAATAAACGTATCTTTCAAAGTGCTCTGCAGTGTGTTCATACAATTAATGGAGTTGAATCTATGTTTAGATTCAGCGACTTAGAAACACGTTTCTTCTAGGAGACGCATTTGGACATTCAGATGTGCATGGGAGAATACGCTGTAATGGGAAACATGGGGTTCTAAAACAAAAATGGACCTTTTTAACACAATGCTTGTCAATGTGTTCATTGACCTTACAGAGTTAAACTGATGTGTGTATGTAACAGTTTAGAAACCCTTTCTGTGGAGAATCTAAAAACAGACATTTTCAGCAAAATCCCAGCATACAAGAAATAGCAGTAATACTGCGTCTAAAACACAGAATAAACGTATCCTTCAAACAGCTCTGCTGTGTGTTCGTTCACCTTAGGGAGTTGCATCTATCTTTAGATTCGGCGACTTAGAGAAACGTTTCTTCTAGGAGCTGTGTTTGGACGTTCCAAAGTGGTTGGGAGTATATGCTGTAATAAGAAATATCTGGCTCTAAAGCGAAAACGGAGCTATCTAACAGGATAATTGTCAACGTCTGCATTCAACTTATAGATATAAACTGATGTGTGTATGCAGCAGTTCAGAAATCCTTTCTGTGGAGAATCTAAAAACAGACATTTCCAGCCAAATTGAGGCATAAGAAATAGCAGTAAGACAGCGTCTGAAACAGAGAATAAATGAATCTTTCAAACTGCCCTTCTGTGCGTTCATTTACCTTAGGCCGTTGCATCTATGTTTAGATACAGCGAGTTAGAAACACGTTTCTTCTAGGAGCTGCTTCTGGATGTTCCCGAGTGAATGGGAATATATTCTGTAATGAGAAATATCTGGCTCTAAGACGAAAATGGAGCTATTTAACAATGTGTGCATTCACTTTACTGAGTTAAACTGATGTGTGTATGTAGCTGTATAGAAACCCATTCTGTGTAGAATCTAAAAACATACATTTCTAGCAAAATCCCTGCATATAAGAAATAGCAGTAAGACTGCATCTAAAACACAGAAGAAGCATGTTGTACAAACAGCTCTGATATGTGTTCGTTCAACTAAGGGTGTTGAATCTATGTTTAGATTCAGTGAGTTAAAAACCGGTTTCTTCTAGGTGCTGGGTTTGCGCATTCCTGAGTGAATGGGAGAATATTCTGTAATGAGAAACGTCTGGTTCTAAAACGAAAATGATGGTGTCTAACAGAATGGTTGTCAGTGTATTAATTCCACTTACAGAGGTTAACAGATGTGTGTATGCAGCAGTTTAGAAACCCTTTCTGTGTAGAATCATAAAACAGACAATTCCAGCAAAATCCCGGCATATAAGAAATAGCACTGAGACTTCGTCTAAAACAGAAAAAAACGTATCGTTCAAACTGCTCTGCTGTGTGTTCGTTCAACTAAGGATGTTGCATCTGTGTTTAGATTCAGCAAGTTAGAAACCCGTTTCTTTTAGAAGCTGTGTTTGGACATTCCCGAGTGAATGGGACTATATGCTGTAATGGAAAGCATATGTTTCTAAAAAGAAGACGGAGCTATCTAACAAAATTTTTGTCAATGTGTGTATTCACCTTTCCGAGTTAAACTGGTGTGTGTATTCAGCGCTATAGAAATCCTTTCTGTGGAGAATCTAAAAACAGACACTTTCAGCAAAACCCTGGCATATAAGAAATAGCAGTGGGGGACGATCCAAGATGGCAGTTTAGGAACAGCTCAGGATTGCAGCTCTCAGTGAAAGCGCAGAGGGTGAGTGGACGCTGCATTTTTATTGCCCACAGACTAGGAAATTCCCAGGTGGAGGAGCTCCACAGGTAGCCAGCGTGGCTGTTTCGGCCAGCGCGGCTGTTCCGGCCAGCGCGGCTGCTTTACCGTGCATGGCTGCTTTGTCAGCGCCCCGGAGCAGCGGTTCTCCATACAAAATACACCGGTCAGGGTGCCCTTTTGGCTGGCGATTGGAGCCACGGGAAGTCTCCCAATTGCCGGTTGAAAAAGGGGACTGAGCAGAGAACCAGGACAGTAGATTCCAGGGCAAAAAAAAAAAAAAAAAAAAAGCGCCACAAACCTCAGTGCTGCTGTTTAAGCCAGCACAGAGAGTGGCTGCAGGGGAAAGCAAACAGACCCCAGCGCCTCTTCAACAGGCGACTGGAACACCAACTTAAAAAAGGCTCTGAGGCAGGGAGCCAGTGGATCAGGCTCGGCTGGCCCCACCCCCACAAAAGAACAGCAACCAGAAACTCTGGATTGACAGTTTCACAGCAAGTGCAGCTGAACCCGGGACGGTCCAGCTCTGTGGGGGAGGGGCGTCCGCCATTACCGAGGCAGCCCGTCGTTGCCAAGGCAATCCGCCATTGCTGACACAGCCCGTCGTTGCCAAGGAAACCCGCCAGAGCAAAGAGACTCCGCCTCAACAGAGGTGGGCCATCATCGCCAAAGCAGTTCTAACTACACCCATATAAACAGGACTGCAGGGAAGTTGACTCGGCAGCGGGGCGGAGGCCACAGCAGCTCAGCAAAGCTTCTATAGGCCAACAGTGACTAGGCTGCCTCCTTGCTCGGCTGGGCAGGTCTGAAGGAAAACAAAAAAAAAGAAGGTGGCAGCATAATGGAAACTCATAAATAAAGCCCTAAATCCCCGGGACAGAGCACCTGGGAACAAAAAGCAGTTTACGAGTTCTGCTGCAGCAGACCTAAAAGTACCTGCCCAACAGCTCTGAATGAACAAACAACAGAGCTCACAGCTCACCATTTGAGCTCCTTTAAAGAAGAGACCGTCTCCTCAAGCAGCTCCCTGACCCCTATATATCCAAAAAGACACCTCATAAAAGAGAGATCAGATTGACACTAGGCGGGTATCCGTCTCGGACAAAGATAGAAGAAGAAGAAAACTGGAAACAACCCTTGCTGTTCAGCAGCTGCTGCAGGTGAACCCCAGGCAAGCAGGGCCTGGAGTGAACCTCAGCAGACCTACAGCAGAGGGGCCAGACTGTCAGAAGGAAAACCAAGAAACAGAAATAACCTCATCATCAACAAACAGAACGTCAATCTGAAAGATTTGAGACACAATCTGAAAGCCAGCAACTACAAAGTCGACCGGTGGATAAATCCTTAAAGATGGGAAGAAACCAGTGCAAAAAGGATGAAAACACCCGAAATCAGAACAATTCTCCTCCTAAAAGGGATCACAACTCCTCACCAGCAAGGGAACAAGGTTGGATGGAGAACGAGTGTGATGAAATGACAGAATCAGACTTCAGAAGGTGGGTAGTAAGAAACTTCCATGAACTTAAAGAACATGTTCTAACCAAATGCAAAGAAATTAAGAACCTTGAAAAAAGATTGAACAAAATGCTAACGAGAATGGACAAAATAGAAAGGAATATAAGTGAATTGATGGAGCTGAAAAACGCAACACGAGAACTTCGTGAAGCATGCACAAGTATCAACAGCCGAATTGACCAAGCAGAAGAAAGGATATCAGAGGTTGAAGATCAACTCAATGAAATAAAACGAGAAGGCAAGAATAGAGAAAAAAGGTAAAAAGGAATGAACAAAGTCTCCAAGAAATGTGGGACTATGTGAAAAGACCTAATCTATGTTTGATAGGTGTACCTGAATGTGACGAAAAGAATGAACCCAAGCTGGAAAATACTCTTCAGTATATTATCCAGGAAAACTTCCCCAACCTAGCAAGGCAGGCAAACATTCAAGTCCAGGAAATACAGAGAACACCACAAAGATATTCGTCAGGAAGAGCAACCCCAAGGCACATAATTATCAGATTCACCAGGGTCGAAATGAAGGAGAAAATACTAAGGGCAGCCAGAGAGAAAGGTCAGGTTACCCATAAAGGGAAGCCCATCAGACTCACAGCAGATCTCTCAGCAGAAACCCTACAAGCCAGAAGAGAGTGGGGGCTAATATTCAACATCCTTAAATAAAAGAACTTTCAACCCAGAATCTCCTATCCAGCCAAACTAAGCTTCATAAGTGAAGGAAAAATAAAATCCTTTGGGAACATGCGAGTACTCAGAGATTTCGTCACCACCAGGCCAGCTTTACAAGAGCTCCTGAAAGAAGCTGTACACATATAAACGAAAAACCAGTACCAGCCACTCCAAAAACATGACAAATGATAAAGAGAATCAACACAATGAGGAATCTGCACCAACTAAAGGGCAAAACAGCCAGCTAGCACCAAAATGGCAGTATCAGGTTGACACATAAAAATATTAAACCTAAATGTAAATGGACTAAATGCCCCAATCAAAAGACACAGACTGGCAAAGTGGATAAAAAGCCAAAACCCATCTATGTGCTGTATCCAGGAAACCCATCTCACGTACAAGGATACACAGAGGCTCAAAATAAAGCGATGGAGGAAGATTTACCAAGCAAATGGAGAGCAAAAAAAAGCAGGAGTTGCAATTCTCATCACTGAAAAATTAGACTTTAAAGCAACAAAGATCAAAAGAGACAAAGAAGTACATTACATAATGGTAAAAGGATCAACGCAACAAGAACAGCTAACGATCCTAAATATATATGCACCCAATACATGAGCACCCAGATACATTAGGCAAGTTCTTAATGACTTACAAAGAGACTTAGACTCCCACACAATAATAGTGGGAGACTTTAACAGCCCATTGTCAATATTAGACACATCAACCAGACAGAAAATTAACAAGGATATCCAGGACCTCAACTCAGACCTGGAACAAGCAAACCTAATAGACATTTACAAAACTTTCCACCCCAAATCCACAGAATATACATTCTTCGCAGCACCACATTACACCTACTTTAAAATTAACCACATAACTGGGAGTAAATCACTCCTCTGCAAATGCAGAAGAATGGAAATCATAACACAGTCTTTCAGACCACAGGGCAATCAAGTTAGAACTCAGAATCCAAAAACGAGCCCAGACCGCACAGTTTCATGAAAACTGAACAACTTGCTCTTGAATGTTGACTGAATAAACAATGAAACGAAGACAGAAATAATGATGTTCTTCGATACCAACGAGAATGAAGATACAACATACCAGAACCTCTGGGACACATTTAAAGCAGTGCTAGAGGAAAATATATAGCAATAAGTGCCCAAATGAGAAGCAAGGAGAGATCAAAAATTGACACCCTATCGTCAAAACTGAAAGAGCTAGAGGAGCAAGATCAAAAAAACGCAAATTCTAGCAGAAGACAGGAAATAGCTAAGATCAGAGCAGAACTGAAGGAGATAGAGACACAAAAAACCCTTCAAAAAATCAATAAATCTAGGACCTGGTTTTTTGAAAACATCAACAAAATAGACAGACTACTAGCCAGATTAATAAAAAAGAAAAGAGAGAATAACCAAATTGATGCAATAAAAAACGGTACAGGCGATGTCACCATAGATTCCACAGAAATTCAAACCATCAACAGAGATTACTACAAACAACTCTATGCATATAAACTAGTAAACCTGGAAGAAATGGATACATTCCTGGACACTTGCCTCCTCCCAAGCCCAAACCAGGAAGAAGCCGAAACCCTGAACAGACCCATAACAAGGTCTGAAGTTGAGGCAGCAATTAAGAGCTTACCACTCAAAAAAAGCCCAGGTCCAGATGGGTTCACAGCTGAATTCTACCAGACATACAAAGAGGAGCTGGTACCATTCCTTCTGAAACTATTCCAAACAATAGAAAAAGAGGAAATTCTTCCCAAATCATTTCATGAGACCAACATCATCCTGATTCCAAAATCCTGCAGAGACTCAACAAGAAAAGAAAACTTCAGACCAATATCCATGATGAACATAGATGCAAAAATCTTCAATAAAATACTGACAAGCTGATTGCAACAGCATATCAAAAAGCTTATCCACCATGATCAAGTAGACTTCATCCCGGGGATGCAAGGCTGGTTCAACATACGCAAGTCTATAAACGTAATTCACCACATAAACAGAACCAAAGACAAAAACCACATGATTATCTCAATTGATGAAGAGAAGGCCTTTGACAAAATCCAACAGCCCTTTATGCTAAAAACCCTCAACAAGCTAGGTTTTGACGGAACGTATCTCAAAATAATAAAAGCTATTTATGAAAAACCAACAGCCAAAATCATACTGAATGGACAAAAACTGGAAGCATTCCCATTGAAATGTGGCAACAGACAAGGATGCCCTCTCTCATCACTCCTATTCAATATAGTACGCGAAGTTCTAGCCAGAGCAATCAGGCAAGAAAAAGAAATAAAAGGCATTCAAATAGGAAAGGAGGAAGTCAAATTGTCTCTATTTGCAGATCACATGATTGTATATCTACAAGACCCCATCGTCTAAGCCCCAAATCTCCTGAAACTGATAAGCAACTTCAGCAAAGTCTCAGGATACAAAATCGATGTGCAAAAATCACATGCATTCCTATACACCAATAACAGACTTAAAGAGAGCCAAATCAAGAACAAACTTCCATTCACAATCGCCACAAAGAGAATAAAATACCTAGGAATGCAACTAACAAGGAACGTAAAGGACCTCTTCAAGGAGAACTACAAGCCACTGCTCAACGAAATAAGAGAGGACACAAACAGAAGGAGAAACATTCCATGTTCATGGTTAGGAAGAATCAATATCTTGAAAATGGCCATACTGCCCAAAGTAACTTACAGATTCAATGCTATCCCCATCACGCTACCAATGACCTTCTTCACATAACTGGAAAAAATCACCTTAAACTTCATATGGAACCAAAAGAGAGCCCACATAGCCAAGTCAATTCTAAGCAAAAAGAACAAAGCAGGAGGCATCACACTAGTGGACTTCAAACTATACTACAAGGATACAGTAATCAAAACAGCATGATACTGGTACCAAAACAGAGATATAGACCAATGGAACAGAACAGAGGTCTCGGAGGCAACACAACATATCTACAACCATCTGATCTTTGACAAACCAGACAAAAACAAGCAATGGGGAAAGGATTCCCTGTTCAATAAATGGTGCTGGGAAAGCTGGCTAGCCATGTGCAGAAAGCAGAAACTGGACCCCTTCCTGACACCTTACACGAAAATTAACTCCAGATGGACTAAAGGCTTAAACATGAGACCTAACACCATAAAACCCTAGAAGAAAATCTAGGCAAAACCATTCAGGACATAGGTGTAGGTAAGGACTTCATGACCAAAACACCAAAAGCATTGGCAACAAAAGCCAAAATAGACGAGTGGGACCTAATCAAACTCCACAGCTTCTGCACAGCAAAAGAAACAGTCATTAGAGTGAATCAGCAACCAACAGAATGGGAAAAAATTTTTGCAGTTTACCAATCTGACAAAGGACTGATATCCAGAATTTACAAAGAATTAAAAGAGATTTACAAGAAAAAAACAAACAAGCCCATTCAAAAGTGGGCAAAGGATATGAACAGACACTTTACAAAAGAAGACATACATGAGGACAACAAACATAGGAAAAAATGCTCATCATCACTGGTCATCAGAGAAATGCAAATCAAAACAACATGGAGATTCCATCTCGCACCAGTTAGAATGGCGATCATTAAAAAATCTGGAGACAACAGATGCTGGAGAGGATGCGGAGAAATAGGAATACTTTTGCACTGTTAGTGGGAGTGTAAATTAGTTCAACCATTGTGGAAGACAGTGTGGCGATTCCTCAAGGACCTAGAAATAGAAATTCCATTTGACCCAGCAATCCCATTACTGGGCATATATCCAAAGGATTACAAATCGTTCTACCATAAGGACACGTGCACACGAATGTTCATTGCAGCACAGTTTACAATAGCAAAGACCTGGAACCAACCCAAATGCCCATCGATGATGGACTGGATAGGGAAAATGCGGCACATGTATACCATGGAATATTATGCAGCCATCAAAAATGATGAGTTTGTGTCCTTTGTAGGGACATGGATGAACCTGGAAACCATCATTCTCAGCAAACTGACAGAAGAGCAGAAGATCAAACACCACATGTTCTCACTCATAGGCAGGTGTTGAACAATGAGAACACATGGACACTGGGAGGGGAGCACTACGCACCGGGGTCAGTTGGGGGTAATAGGGGAGGGTTGGTTGGGGGTGGGGAGTAGGGGAGAGATAGCAAGCGGAGAGATGCCAGATGTAGGTGATGGGGAGGAAGGCAGCAAACCACACTGTCACGTGTGTACCTATGCAACAATCTTGCATGTTCTTCACATGTGCCCCAAAACCTAAAATGCAATAAAATTAAATAAATGAAAAAAAAAGAAAGATGTTTTTGAAACTGCTCTGCTTTGTGTCCTTTCACCTAGGAGAAATATATCTAACTTGTTGGGCAAGACGCTTGTTGCCTTACCTTGCCTTGACTTGCTTTACCATAGTGCCCATGGTGCCTTACATTTACTTGACTTGCTTTACCGTTGTGTCCGTGGTGTCTTACATTGCCTTTACTTGCCTTACCATGGTGCCAGGGTGCCTTCACTTGCCTTGCCTTGCCTTCCCATGAGTTACAGGGTGGCTTGTGTTGCCTTGCCTTGACTTGCCACACCATAGTTCCCATGGTCCCTTGCAATGCCTTGCCTTACTTAACATATTGCCCATGATGCCTAGCCTTACGATGCCTTGCATTACCATGGTTCCCATTGTGCCTTGCCTTGCTTTGCCTTACAATGTTGTCCATAATTCATTGCCATGCCTTTCCTTGCCTTGTCATGTTTTACCATGGCGTCCATGGTGACTAGAAATGCTAGCATTGCCTTATCATGGCACCCATAGTGCCTTTCCTTGCCTTTCCTTACCATGGTGTCCACGATGCCTTGCCTTGCCTTACCATGGTGCCTTGCCTTTCCTTGCTTTGCTTTCCCTTGCAGTACCATGGTGCCTGTGTTTCCTTGCCTGGCATTTTCTTGCCTTACCATGGTACCATGGTGCCTTTCCTTGCCTTGCTTTCTTTTGCCTTACCATGGAACACATGATGCCTTCCCTTGCCTTGCTTTGCCTTGTCTTGTCATGCGTTGCCTTACCAAAGTATCCATGGCACATTGGCATGCCATGCCTTGCCTTCCCCTACCCTTGTGCCCATGGTACCTTGCTTTGCCTTGCTTGGCCATAGTTTGGTGTCCATGGTGCAGTGTCTTGCCTTTCCTTGACTTACCTATGGTGCCTATGGTGCCTTGCCTTGCCTAGCCTGACCATTGTGCCCATGATGCCTTTCCTTTCCTTGCCTTGCCTTGCCTTGCCTTGCCTTGCCTTACCATTGTGCCTTGCTTTGCCTTGCCTTGCACTGTCTTTCCTTACCAGGGTACCCGCAGTGCCTTGACGTGCCTTGCCTTGCCTTACCATGGTGCCCATGGTGCATTGCCTTTCCTTGCTTACCTTACCTTGCTTTTCGATGGTGCCAGAAGAAACTGGACCCCTTCCTGACACCTTACACTAAAATTAACTCCAGATGGATTAAAGACTTATAAAAAGACCCAACACCATAAAAACCCTCGAAGAAAATCTAGGCAAAACCATTCAGGACATAGGTGTAGGCAAGGACTTCATGACCAAGACACCAAAAGCATTGGCAACAAAAGCCAAAATAGACAAATGGGGCCTAATCAATCTTCACAGCTTCTGCACAGAAAAAGAAACAGTCATTAGAGTGAATCAGCAACCAACAGAATGGGAAAAAAATTTTACAGTTTACCCATCTGACAAAGGGCTGATATCCAGAATTTACAAAGAACTAAAACAGATTTACAAGAAAAAAACAAACAAGCCCATTCAAAAGTGGGCAAAGGATATGAACAGACACTTTACAAAAGAAGACATACATGAGGACAACAAACATAGGAAAAAATGCTCATCACCACTGGTCATCAGATAAGTGCAAATCAAAACTTCATTGAGATACCATCTCATGCCAGTTCAAATGGCGATCATTAAAAAATCCAGAGACAACAGTTGCTGGAGAGGATGTGGAGAAATAGGAACCCTTTTACACTGTTGGTGGGAGTGTAAATTAGTTCAACCATTGTGGAAGACAGTGTGGCGATTTCTCAAGGACCTAGAAATAGAAATTCCATTTGACCTAGCATTTCCATTGCTAGGTATATATCCAAAGGATTATAAGTCTTTCTACTATAAGGACACATGCACACGAATGTTCATTGCAGCATTGTTTACAATAGCAAAGACCTGGAACCAAACCAAATGACCATTGATGATAGACTGGACAGGGAGAATGTGGCAAATACACCATGGAATACTATGCAGCCATAAAAAATGATGAGTTCATGTCCTTTGTAGGGACATGGATGAACCTGGAAACCATCATTCTCAGCAAGCTGACACGAGAGCAGAAAATCAAACACCACATGTTCTTACTCATGGGGGGTGTTGAACAATGAGAACACAGACACAGGGAGGGGAGCACTACACACTGGGGTCTGTTGGGGGGAAATAGGGGAGGGACGGGGGGTGGGAAGTTTGGGAGAGATAGCATGGGGAGAAATGCCTTATATAGGTGATGGGGAACAAGGCAGCAAATCACACTGCCACATGTGTACCTATGCAACAATCTTGCATGTTCTTCATATGTACCCCAAACCTAAAATACAATAAAAATAAATTTTAAAAAAAAGAAACACATTTCCTACAGAAGCTAGATTTGGACATTCCTGATGGAAATTGGGTATATGATGTAATGAGAAATATCTCACCTTAAAAACTAAAAGGAAGCTATCTGGGAGAATGCTTGTCAATGTGTGCATTCAACTTACAGAGTTAAACTGTTGTATGTATTCAGCAGTTTAAAAATGCTTTCAGCGGAGTATCTCCAAACTGACATTTCCTGCAAAATCCCATCCTATACAAAATAGCTGTAAAACTTCCTGTAAAACAGAGAAGAAACATATCTTCTGGGTGTGTGTTCATTCAACTAAGGGAGTTAAAATTATGTTTGATTCAGCAGGTTAGAAACATATTTCCTACAGAAGCTAAATTTGGACATTCCAGATGGAAAGTGGATATATGCTGTAATGAGAAATATCTCACCTTATAAACAAAAAGGAAAGTATCTTGGGGAATGATTCTCAATGTGTGCATTCAACTTACAGAATTACACTGATGTATGTATGTGGCAGCTTGAAAATGCTTTCTATTTAGAATCTCAAAACTGACATTTCCACCATAATACCATCTCATATGAAATAGCAGTAAGACTGCCAAAAAAACACAGAAGAATCATATCTGTGATACTGCTATGGTGTGTCTTCCTTCAACTAATGGAGTTGAATTTATGTTTTGATTCAGCAGATTACAAACGCGTTTTCTACAAACGCTAAGTTTGGACTTTCCAGACCTAAACTGGGCATATGCTGTAATGAGAAATATCTCACTTTAAAAACTAAAAGGAAGCTATCTGGGAGAATGCTTGTCAATATCTGCATTCAACTTACAGAGTTACACTGAAGTGTGCATGCAGCAGTTTGAAAACTACTTTCTCTGAAGAATCTATAAAATGCCATTTATAGCAAAATCCCGTGTTCTAGGAAATAGCAGTAAGATTGCCTGCCAAACACAGAATAAACATATCTGTGAAACTACTATGCTGTGTGTTCATTCAACTAAGAGTGATGAACCTATGTTTTGATTCAGTAGGATAGAAACACATTTCCTAGAGGAGCTAGATTTGGACATTCCAGACAGAAAGTGGGTATATGATTTAATAAGAAATATCTCACCTTAAAAACCAAAAGGAAGTTATCTGGGAGAATGATTGTCAATGTGTGCACTCAACTTACAGAGTTAAACTGTTGTGTGTATTCAGCAGTGTGAAAACGCTTTCTGCAGAGAATCTCAAAACTGACATTTCCAAAAAATCCCATCTTATGGAAAATAGGAGTAAGACATCCAATAGAACACAGAAGAAACGCATTTATAAAACTGCTATGATATGTGTTCTTTCAAGTAAGAGAGTTGAATCTATGTTTTGATTCAGCAAGTGAGAAACACATTTCATACAGACCTAGTTTAGGACATTCCAGAGAGAATGTGGGTATATGCTGTAATGAGAAATATCTCACTTTAAAATCTAAAATGGAGCTATCTGGCAGAATGATTGTCAATGTGTGCACTCAACTTACAGACTTAAATTGATGTGTATGCAGCAGCCTGAAAACGCTGGGAAATGGCTATGGTGAGTCTTCCTTCAACTCAGGGAGTTGAACCTATTTTTTTATTCAGCAGGTTTGAACCAGATTTCCTACTAGATTTGGACATTCCAGATGGAGCTAGATTTGGACATTCCAGATGGAAAGTCAGTATATGTTGTAATGAGAAATATCTCACCTTAAAAACTAAAAGGAAGATATCTGGCAGAATGATTGTCAGTGTGTGCATTCAACTTACAGAGTTAAATTGCTGTGTGTCTTCAACAGTTTGAAAATGGTTTTGGGGGAGAATTTCAAAGCTGACATTTCCATCAAAATCCTGTCTGTAGGAAATAGCAGTAAGACAGACAATAAAACACAGGGAAAACGTATCTGTGAAACTTCTAGGGTGGGTGTTCATTCAACTAAGGGAGCTGAATCTATGTTTTGATTCAGCAGCTTAGAAACCCATTTCCTATAGATGCTAAATTTGGACATTCCAGACATAAACTGGGCACATGCTGTAATGAGAAATATCCCACCTTAAAAACTATAAGGAAGTTATCTGGGAGAATGCTTGTCAATATGTGCACTCAACTTACAGAAGTACACTGATGTGTGTATGCAGCAGTTTGAAAACGCTTTCTGTGGAGAAACTGAAAACTGACATTTCCAGCAATATTGCGTGTTATACGAAAAAGTGGTAAGACTGCCTGCAAAACACAGAAGAAATGTATCTGTGAAACTGCCCTGGTGTGTGTTTGTTCAACTACTAGAGTTGAATCTATGTTTTGATACAGCAGGTTTAAACAGATTTTCTACAGGAGCTAAATTTGTACATTCCAGACAGAAAGTCGGTATATGCTATAATGTGAAATATCTCACCTTAAAAACTAAAAGGAAGCTATTGGGAGAATAATTGACAATGTGTGCATATAACTTACAGAGTTAAACTGATGTGTGTATGCAGCAGCTTGAAAATGCTTTCTGCAGAGAATCTCAAAACTGAAATTTCCAGCAAAATCATGTGTTATACCAAATAGCAGTAAGACTGCCAAGAAAACACAAAAGGAACGTATCTCTGAAACTGCTATTTGTGTTTTTTCGTTCAACTAAGACAGTTGAATCTATGTTTTGATTCCATAGTTTAGAAACACATTTTCCAGAAAAGCTAGATTAGGACATTCCAGAGAGAATGTGGGTATGTGCTGTAATGAGAAATATTTCACAGTAAAAACTAAAACGGAGCTATATAGGAGAATGATTGTCAATGTATGCACTCAACGTACACAGTCAAACAGATGTGTATGCAGCAGCCTGAAAAGGCTTTCTATGGAGAATTTCAAAACATATTTTCAGCAAAATCCTATCTTATACAAAATAGCAGTAACAATGCCAGCAAAAGACAGAAGTAACATGTCTGTGAAACTGCTATGGTGTGTCTTCCTTCAACTCAGGGAGTTGAATTTATGTTTTGATACAGCAGGTTAGAAACACATTTCTTACAGAAGCTAGATTTGGACATTCCAGACAGAAAGTGTGTATATGCTGTAATCAGAAATATCTCACCTTTAAAACTAAAAGGAGGTTATCTGGGAGAATGCTTGTCAATGTGTACATTCAACTTACAGAGTTAAATTGTAGTGTGTATTCAGCAGTTTGAAAATGATTTCTTTGGAGAACCTCCAAATTCTCATTTCCAGCAAAATCCCATCTTATACGAAATAGCAGTAAGACTGCCCAGAAAACACAGAAGAAACATATCTGTGAAACTGCTATGGTGTTTTTTCCTTCAACTAAGAGAGTTGAAACTATGTTTTAATTCAGCAGGTTAGAAACTCATTTCCTACACAAGCTAGATTTGGACATCCCAGATGGAAATTGGGTATATGCTGTAATGAGAAATATCTCACATTAAAAACCAAAAGGAAGCTATCTGGGAGAATGCTTGTCAATGTGTGCATTCAACTTACAGAGTTAAACTGTTGTGTGTATTCAGCAGTTTGAAAAGGCTTTTGGCAGAGAATCTCAAAACTGACATTTCCAGGAAAATCCCGTCTTATACGAAATAGCAGTAAGATAGAAAATAAAACACAGAAGAAACGTATCTGTGAAACTGCTAGTGTGAGTATTCATTCAACTAAAGGAGTTTAAATTATATTTTGATTCAGCAGGTTAGAAACAAATTTCCTACTGAAGCTAGATTTGGACATTCCAGACAGAATGTGCATATATACTGTAATGAGAAATATCTCATCTTATAAACTAAAATGAAGCTATCTTGGAGAATGATTGTCAATGTGTGCATTCAACTTACAGAATTAAACTGATGTGTGTGTGCAGCAGCTTGAAAACGCTTTCTATTTAGAATCTCAAAACTCATATTTCCACCATGCTCCCATCTTATACTAAATAGCAATAAGACTGCCAGGAAAACGCAGAAGAAACGTATCTGTAAAACTGCTATGGTGGGTCTTCCTTCAACTAAGAGAGTTGAATCTATATTTTGATTCAGCATGTTAGAAACACATTTCCTAAAGAAGCTAGATTTGGACATTTCAGATGGAAAGTCGGCATACGCTGTAATGAGAAATATCTCACATTAAAAACTAAAAGGAAGCTATCTGGGAGAATACTTGTCAATATCTGCATTCAATTTACAGAGTTACACTGATGTGTGTATACAGCAGTTTGAAAATCCTTTCTGTGGAGAATTTGAAAACTGACATTTGAGCAAAATCCTGTGTTATACTAAACAGCAGGGAGCCTGTCTACAAAACACAGAAGAAACGTATGTGTGAAACTGCCATGCTGTGTGTTCATTGAACTACGGCAGTTGAATCTATGTTTTGATTCAGCAGGTTAGAAACACATTTCCTGCTTGCTCATCTGGCCCTGGAGGAGACGCAGGCAGCTGACATTGTCTTCTCTGCACCACTGTTTCTGCAGTCTCCAGAGCCTTCTTTTTCCTGTGCAAAATGGCAGCTCTTAAGGAAAAACTGATTGCACCAGTTGCAGAAGAAGAGGCAACAGTCCCAAACAATAAGATCACTGTAGTGGGTGTTGGACAAGTTGGTATGGCGTGTGCTATCAGCATTCTGGGAAAGTCTCTGGCTGATGAACTTGCTCTTGTGGATGTTTTGGAAGATAAACTTAAAGGAGAAATGATGGATCTGCAGCATGGGAGCTTATTTCTTCAGACACCCAAAAGTGTGGCAGATAAAGATTATTCCGTGACTGCCAATTCTAAGATTGTAGTGGTAACTGCAGGAGTCTGTCAGCAAGAGGGGGAGAGTCATCCCAATCTGGTGCAGAGAAATGTTAATATCTTCAAATTCATCATTCCTCAGATCATCAAGTACAGTCCTGATTGCATCATAGTTGTGGTTTCCAACCCAGTGGGCATTCTTACATATGTTACCTGGAAACTGAGTGGATTACCCAAACACCGTGTGATTGGAAGTGGGTGTAATCTGGATTTTGCAAGATTTTGCTACCTTATGGCTGAAAAAGTTGGCATTCATCCCAGCAGGTGCCATGAAAGGATTTTGGGGGAACATGGAGACTCAAGTGTGGCTGTGTGGAGTGGTGTGAATGTGGCAGGTGTTTCTCTTCAGAAATTTAATCCAGAAACAGGAACTGACAATGATAGTGAAAATTGGAAGGAAGTGCATAAGATGGTGGTTGAAAGTGCCTATGAAGTCATCAAGCTAAAAGGATATACCAACTGGGCTATTGATCTTATTGAGTCCATGTTGAAAAATCTATCCAGGAATCATCCTGTACCAATAATGGTAAAGGGGATGTATGGCACTGAGAATGAAGTCTTCCTGAGCCTTCCATGTATCCTCAATCCCCATGGATTAGCCAGTGTTATCAACCAGAAGCTCAAGGATGATGAGGTTTCTCAGCTCAAGAAAAGTGCAGATACCCTGTGAGACATCCAGAAGGACCTAAAAGACCTGTGACTACTGAGCCCTAGGTGGTAGAAGTTTAAAAACTACAATGTGATTAACTATGAGCCTTTAGTTTTCATCCATCGCAGTTAGCTCTGATCTTCTTCAATATGTGGTCAAAGCCTAGGCTTGTTTTAATGCTTGCAAGATGAGTTCTTGAACAAATAAAATTAACTATTGCAATGTGCTTCTAAAAAAAAAAAGGAAGAAAGAAACACATTTCCTACACAAGCTAGATTTGGACATCACAGACGGAAATTGGGTATATTCTGTAATGAGAAATATCTCACCTTAAAAAGAAAAAGGAAGCTATCTCGGAGAATGATTGTCAATGTGTGCATTCAACTTACAGAGTTAAACTGATGTGTGTATGCAGCAGCTTGAAAACGGTTTCTATGGAGAATCTCAAAACTGACATTTCCAGCAAAATCCCATCTTATACAAAATAACAGTAAGACTGCCAGGAAAAGACAGAAGACATGTATCTTTTAAACTGTTACAGTGTGTCTTCCTTCAACTAAGGGAGTTGAATCTATGTTTTGATTCAGCAGGTTAGAAACACATTTTCTACCAAAGCTAGATTAGGACTTTCTAGACAGAATGTGGTTATATGCTGTAATGAGAAATATCTCACCTTAAAAACTTGAAGGAAGCTATCTGGGAGAATGATTGTCAATGTGTGCATTCAACTTACAGAATTAAACTGATGTGTATGCAGCAGCTTGAAAACACTTTCCATGGAGAATTTCAAAACTGACATTTCCAGCAAAATCCCATCTTATACAAAATAGCAGTAAGGCTGCCAGGAAAAGACAGGAGAAACATATCTGTGAAACTGCTGTGGATTGTCTTCCTTGAACTCAGGGAGTTGGATCTATTTTTTGATTCAGCAAGTTAGAAACATATTTCCTACAGAAGCTAGATTTGGACACTCCAGATGGAAATTGGGTATATGCTGTAATAAGAAATATCTCACCTTAAAAACTAAAAGGAGGCTGTCTGGGAGAATGCTTGTCAATGTGTACATTCAGCTTACAGAGTTAAATTGCTGTGTGTATTTAGCAGTTTGAAAACGATTTCTTTGGAGAATCTCAAAACTGACATTTCCAGTAAATTCCGTGTTATATGAAATAGCAGTAAGACTGTCAGGAAAACACAGAAGAAATGTATCTGTGAAACTGCTTGGGTGTGTGTTGGTTCAACTAAGGGAGTTGAAATTATGTTTTGACTCAGCAGGTTAGAAACATATTTCCTACAGAAGCTAGACTAGGAGATTTGAGTTGGAAAGTGGGTATATGGAGTAATGAGAAATATCTTACCTTAAAATCTAAAAGGAAGCTATCTGGGTGAATGCCTGTCAATGTGTGCCTTCAACTTACAGAGTTAAACTGTTGTGTGTGTTCAGCAGTTTGAAAACGGTTTTGGCAGAGAATCTCAACACTGACATTTCCAGCAAAATCCCATCTGATATGAAATAGCAGTAAGATAACCAATAAAACACACACACACAAAAAAAAAACATATCTGTGAAACTGCTAGGGTGTGTGTTGGTTCAACTAAGGGAGTTTATTCTATGTGTTGATTCAGGAGGTTAGAAACACATATCCTACAGAAGCTAGATTTGGACATTCCAGACAGAAAGTAGGTATATGCTGTAATCAGAAATATCTCATATTAAAAACTAAAAGAAAGCTATGTGGGAGAATGATTGACAATGTGCATTCAACTTAAAGAGTTAAACTGATGTGTGTATCCAGCAGCTCATCACGCTTTCTGAGGAGATCTCAAAACTGACATTTCCAGAAAAATGCTACCTTATATGAAATATCTGCAAGACTGCCAGTAAAACACAGAAGAAACGTATCTCTGAAACTGCTATGGTGTGTGTTCATTCCACTAAGTGAGTTGAATATACATTTTGATTCAGCAGGTTAGAAACACTTTTCTTAGAGACGCTAGATTTGGACATTCCAGATGGAAAGAGGGCATACGCTGTAATGTGAAATATCTCACCTTAAAAATTAAAAGAAAGCTATCTGGGAGAATGCTTGTCAATGTGTGTATTCAACTTACAGAGATGAATTGTTGTGTGTATTTAGCAGTTTCAAAACACTTGCGGTGGAGAATATAAAAATGGTCATTTCCAGCAAAATCCCATCTTATGTGAAATAGCAGTAAGACATCCAATAAAACACAGAAAAAACACATCTGTGAAACTGCTAGGGTGTGTTTTCGTTCAAATAAGGGAGTTGAATCAATGTTTTGATTCAGCAGGTTAGAAACAATTTCCTACAGAACTTAGATTTGGACATTCCAGATAGAATGTGAGTATATGCTGTAATGAGAAATATCTCATTTTATAAACAAAAAGTAAGTAATAGGGAGAATGATTGTAAATGTATGCATTCATCATACAGAATTAAACTGATGTGTGTATGCAGCAGCTTGAAAATGATTTCTATGGAGAATTTCAAAACTGAAATTTCCAGGAAAATCCCGTCTTATAGAAAAGCAGTAAGACTGCAAAGAAAACACAGAAGAAACGTATCTGTGAAACTGCTATGTTGTGTGTTCGTTCAAGAAAGGGAGTTGAATCTATGTTGTGACTCAGCAGGTTAGAAACACGTTTCCAACAGGACTCAGATTTGGATTATCCAGAGGGAAAGTGGGTATATGCTGTAATGGGAACTATCTCACCTTAAAAACTAAAAGAAAGGTATCATGGAGAATGATTCTCAATGTGTGCATCCAACGTACAGAGTTAAACTGATGTGTGTATCCAGCAGCTTGAAAACGCTTTCTGTGGAGAATCTCAAATCTGATATTTCCAGCAAAATCCCATCTTATATGAAATAGCATTAAGACGGCCAAGAAAACAAAGAAACCTATTTGTGAAATTGCTAGGGTGTTTGTTCGTTCAACTAAGTGAGTTGAATCTGTGTTTCAATTCAGCAGGTTAGAAACATCTTTCCTACAGAAGCTAGATTTGGACATTCCAGACAGAATGTGCATATATGCTGTAATGAGAAATATCTCACAAAAAAAAACAAAAAAGAAGCTATCTGGGAGAATGACTGTCAATGTGTGCATTCAACTTACAGAGTTAAACTGATGTGTGTATGCAGCAGCTTGAAAACGCTCTCTATAGAGAATCTCAAAACTGACATTTCCAGAAATCTTGCCTTATATGAAATAGGAGTAAGACTGCCAAGAAAACACAAAAGAAACGTATCTGTGAAACTGCTATGGTGTGCGTTCGTTCAACTAAGGGAGTTGAATCTATGGTTTGATTCAGCAGATTAGAAACACATTTCCTGCCGGGCACGGTGGCTCACGCCTGTAATCCCAGCACTTTGGGAGGCCGAGGCGGGTGGATCATGAGGTCAAGAGATCGAAACCATCCTGGTCAACATGGTGAAACCCCGTCTCTACTAAAAATACAAAAAATCAGCTGGGCATGGTGGCGCCTGCCTGTAATCCCAGCTACTCAGGAGGCTGAAGCAGGAGAATTGCCTGAACCCAGGAGGCGGAGGTTGCGGTGAGCCGAGATCGCGCCATTGCACTCCAGCCTGGGCAACAAGAGCAAAACTCCGTCTCAAAAAAAAAAAAAAAAAAAAGAAAGAAACACATTTCCTACAGAAGCCAGATTAGGAAATTCCAGACAGAATGTGGGTATATACTGTAATGAGAAATACCTCACGTTAACAACTAAAATGAAGCTATCTGGGAGAAAAATTGTCAATGTGTGCATTCAACTCATGAAGGTATACTGATGTGTATGCAGCAGCTTGAAAACGCTTTCTATGGGATTCTCAAAACTGACATTTTCAGCAAAATCCCATCCTAAACGAAATAGTAGTAAGACTGCTAGGAAAACACAGAAGAAAAGTATCTGTGAAACTGCTATGGTATGTGTGCGTTCAACTAAGGGAGTTGAATCTATGTTTTGATTCCGTAGGTTAGAAACACATTTCCTACAAAAGCTAGATTTGGAAATTCCAGATGGACAGGGGGAATATGCCGCAATGAGAAATATCTCACCTTAAAACCTAATGAAAACTATCTGGGAGAATGATTGACAATGTGTTCATTCAACTTACAGAGTTAAACTGATGTGTGTATGCAGCAGCTTGAACATGATTTTTGTGGAGAATCTAAAAACTGACATTTCCAGCAAAATCCTGTCTTATACGAAATAGCAGTAAAACTGCCAGTAAAACACAGAAGAAACGTATCTATGAAACATCTATGGTGTGTTTTTGATAAACTAAGGGAGTTGAATCTATGTTTTGATTCAGCAGGTTAGTAACACATTTCCTACAGAGGCTAGACTAGAACACTCCAGACACAATGTGGGTGTATGCTGCAATGAGAAATATCTCACCTTAAAAACTAAAAGGAAGCTATCTGGGAGAATGATTGTCAATGTGTGCATTCAACGTACAGAGTTAAACTAATGTGTCTATGCAGCAGCTTGCAAACACTTTGTATGGAGAATCTCAAAACTGACACTTCCAGGAAAATCCCATCTTATATGAAATAGCAGTAAGACAGCCAATAAAACACAGAAGAAAGGTATCTATGAAACTGCTATGCTCTGTGTTCATTCAACTAAGAGAGTTAAATCTATATTTTGATTCAGCAGGTTAGAGACACATTTTTGACAGAAGCTGGATTGGGATATTCCAGATGGAAAGTTGGCATATGCTGTAATGAAAAATATCTCACCTTAAAAACTAGAAGGAAGCTATCTGGGAGAATGATTGACAATGTGTGCATTCAACTTACATAGATAAACTGATGTGTGTATGCAGCAGCTTGGAAACACTTTCTAAAGACAATCTCAAAACTGATGTTACGAGCAAAATCCCCTCTTACACGAAATAGTAGTAAGACTTCCTGGAAAACACAGAAGAGACGTATCTGTGAAACTGCTAGGGTAGGTGTTTGTTAAACTGAAGGAGTTGAATCTAGATTTGATTCAGCAGGTTAGGAACACATTTCCCACAGAAGCTGGATTTGGACATTCTAGACAGAATGTGGGTATATGCTGTAATGAGAAATATCTCACCTTATAAACAAAAAGGGAAGTATCTGGGAGAACGATTGTCAACATTTGCATTCAACTTACAGAGTTAAACTGATGGTGTATGCAACAGCTTGAACATGCTTTCAGTGGAAAATCTGAAAACTGACATTTCCAGAAACATCCTGCCTTATATGAAATAGCAGTAAGACTGCCAGCAAAACACAGAAGAAACATATCTGTGAAACTGCTATGGTGTGTGTTCGTTAAACTAAGGGAGATGAATCTATGTTTTGATTCAGCTGATTAGAAACACATTTCCTACAGAAGCTAGAATTGGGCATTCCAGAAGGAAAGTGGGCATATGCTGTAATGAGAAATATCTCACCTTAAAAACTAAAAGAAAGCTATCTGGGAGAATGCTTGTTAATGTGTGTATTTGACTTACTGAATTAAATTGTTGTGAGTATTGAGCAGTTTGAAAACACTTCAGTGGAGAATATCAAAATTGACATTGCCAGCAAAATTCCGTCTTATACGCAGTAGCATTAAGGCAACCAATAAAACACAGAAGAAACGTATCTGTGAAACTGCTAGGGTGTGCCTTACTTCAGCTAAGGGAGTTGAATGTATGTTTTTATTGAGCAGGTTAGAAACACATTTCCTACAGGGGCTAGATTTGGATATTCCAGATGGAAAATAGGTATATGCTGTAATGAGAAATATTTCTCCTTAAAAACTAAAAGGAAGCTCTCCAGGAGAATGATTGTCAATGTGTACATTCACCATACAGAGTTAAACTGATGTTTGTAAGCAGCAGATTGAAAATGCTTTCTATAGACAATCTCAAAACAGTTATTTCCTGCCAAATCCCGTCTTATACGAAATAGCAGTAAGACTGCCAGGAAAACACAGAAGAAACGTATCTGTGAAACTGTTATGATGTGTCTTCGTTCAACTAAGTAAGTTGAACCCATGTTTAGATTGAGCAGGTTTCAAACACATTTCCTACAGAGGCTAGATTTAGACATTCCAGACGGAAAGTGGACATAGGCTATAATGAGAAATATCTCACCTTAAAAACTAAAAGGAAGCTATCTGCAAGAATGATTGACAATTTGAGCATTCAACTTACAGAGTTAAACTGATGTGCATGCAGCAGCTTGAATGTGCTTTCTGTGGAGAATATCAAAACTGATATTTGCATCAAAATCCCACCTTATACAAAATAGCAGTATGACTTTCAGTAAAATACAGAAGAAACGTATCTGTGAAACTGCAATGGTATGTGTTTGTTCAACTAAGGGAGTTGAATCTATGTTTTGCTTCAGCTGATTGGAAGCACATTTCCTACACAAGCTAGATTTGTACATCCCAGACCAAAATGGGTACATGCTGTAATGAGAAATATCTCAAATTAAAAACTGAAAGGAAGGTATCTGGGAGAATGACAATGTGTGCATTCAACTTACAGAGTTAAACTGATGTGTGTATCAGCAGCTTGAACACGCTCTCTGTTGAGAATCTCAAAACTGACATATCCAGCAAAACCCCACCTTATACAAAATTGCAGTAAGACTTCCAGTAAAACACAGAAGAGACCTATCTGTCAAACTGCTATGGTGTGTGTTTGTTCAATTAAGGGAGTTGAATCTATCTTTTGATTCAGCAGGTTAAAAACACATTTCTTACAGAACTAGATTTGGACATCCCAGATGGAAAGTGGGTATATGCTGCAATGAAATTGCATATAAAATTAGATGAAGCTATCTTGGAGAATGCTTGTGAATGTGTGCATTCAACTTACAGAGTTAAATTGTTGTGTGTATTCAGCAGTTTAAAAATGCTTTTGGGGGAGAATCTAAAGACTGACATTTGCAGCAAAATCCCATCTTATACCATATAGCAGTAAGACTGCCAATAAAACACAGAAGAAACGTGTCTGTGAAAATGCTATGGTGTGTGTTCGTTCAGCTAAGGGAGTTGAATCTATGTTTTGATTCAGCTGGTTAGAAACACATTTCCTACAGAAGCTAGAATTGGGCATTCCAGAAGGAAAGTGGGCATATGCTGTAATGAGTAATATCTCACCTAAAAATCTAAGAGGAAGCTATCTGGGAGAATGCTTGTCAATGTGTGCATTTAATGTGTGCATACAGAGTTAAACTGATATGTGTATGCAGCTGTATGAAACCTCTTTTTGCGGATAATCTCAAAACTGACATTTCCAGCAAAATCCCATTCTTATATGAAATAGCAGTAAGACTACCAGTAAAACATGGAAGAAACGTGTCTCTGAAACTGCTATGGTATATGTTCGCTCAACTAAGGGCGTTGCAAGTATGTTTTGATTCAGCAGTTTAAAAACATATTTCCTACAGAAGATAGATGTGGACATTCCAGAAGAAAAGTGGATATATGCTATAATGAGAAATATCTCACCTTAAAAACTAAATGGAGAGGGATCCAAGATGGCCGTTTAGGAACAGCTCAGGATTGCAGCTCCCAGTGAAAGTGCAGAGGGTGAGTGGATGCCATATTTTTATTGCCCACAGACTGGGAGATTCCCAGGTGGAGGAGCCCCATGGGTCGCCAGCACAGCTGTTTCGGCCAGCGTGGTAGCTTTGCCCTGTGAGGCTGTTTTGTCAGCACCACGGTGCAGCGGTTCTCCACCAAAATACACTGGTCCAGGTGCCCTTTTGTCTGGTGATTGGAGCCACGGGAAGTCGCCCATTCATCTGTTTATAAAGGGGACTGAACAGGGAGTCAGGACAGGAGATTCCAGGGCCAAAAAAGCGCCACAAATCTCAGTGCCACTGTTTAAGCCAGAGCAGTGAGTCTCACATGGGAAAATAGACAGAACACGGCGCCTCTTCAACAGGCGACTGGAAGACCAAATTAAAAAAAAAAAGGCTCTGAGGCAGGGAGCCAGGTGATCAGGCTTGGCTGGTCCCACCCCCACAAAAGAACAGCAATCAGAAACTCTCTGGATTGAGAGTTTCACAGCAAGTGCAGCTTACCCGGTACGGTGCAGCTCTGTGGGGTAGAGGCGTCCACCATTACTGAGGCACTACACCACTACAGAGGTAGTCCGCCATTGCTGAGGCAGCCCGCCATTGCCAAGGAAACCCGCCATTGCTGAGGCTGCCTGCCATTGCCAAGGCAACCTGCCATTGTTGAGGCAGCCTGCCATTGTCAAGGCAACCCGCCATTGCTGAGGCAGCCTGCTGTTGCTGAGGCAGCCTGCCATTGCCAAGGCAAGCTGCCATTGATGAGGCAGCCCGCCATTGCCAAGGCAACCTGCCATTACAGAGAGAGTCTGCCAATACAGAGGTGGGCCACCAGTGCCGAGGCAGTTCTAACTACACCCATATAAACAGGACTGCAGGGAAGTTCACTTGGCAGCTGGGTGGAGCCCACAGCAGCTCAGCAAAGCCTCTACAGGCAGACAGTGACTAGGCTGCCTCCTTGCTGGGCAGGGAAGCCCTGAAGGAAAAAGAAAAAGAAGGCAGCAGCACAACGGAAACTCATAAATAAAGCCCTAACTCCCTGGGACACAGCACCTGAGAACAAAAAATGGTTTATGAGTTCTGCTGCAGCAGACGTAAACGTACCTACCCAGCAGCTCTGAATGAACAACGGACCTCACAGCTCAGCATGTGAGCTCCTATAAAGAACAGACTGTCTCCTCAAGCAGCACCCTGACACCTGTATATCCAAAGAGCCACCTCATAAAGTAGATCAGACTGACATTTGGCGGGTATTCTTCTTGGATAAAGATAGCAGAGGAAAAAACCTGGTAGCAACCGTTACTGTTCTGCAGCTGCTGCAGGTGATCCCCAGGCAAGCAGGGCCTGGAGTGGACTTCAGCAGTCCTACGGCAGAGGGGCCAGACTGTTAGAAGGAAAACTAAGAAACAGAAATAGCCTCATAATCAACAAACAGAATGTGCACTCAGAGACCCAATCTGAAAGTCAGCAACTACAAAGATGATGGGTGGATACATCCATAAAGATGGGAAGAAACCAGCGCAAAAATGATGAAAACACCCAAAACCAGAACAAGTCTCCTCCTAAAAGGGATCACAACTCCTCACCAGCAATGGAACAAGGTTGGATGGAGAATGAGTGTGATGAAATGACAGAATCAGACGTCAGAAGGTGGGTAGTAAGTAGCTTTTGTGAAAAAAAGAACATGTTATAACTCAATGCAAAGAAACTAAGAACCTTGAAAAAAGATTTGATGAAATGCTGACAAGAAGGGACAAAGTAGAAAGGATAATAAGTGAATTGATGTAGCTGAAAACCGCAACACGAGAACTTCACTAAGCATGCACAAGTTTCAACAGCTGAATTGACCAAGCAGAAGAAAGGATACCAGAGGTCGAAGATCAACTCAATGAAATAAAACAAGAAGGAAAGAATAGAGAAAAAATGGTAAAAAGGAATGAACAAAGTCTCCAAAAAATGTGGGACTATGTGAAAAGACCTAATCTAAGTTTGATAGGTGCACCTGAACACGACAAAGAGCATGAATCCAAGCTGGAAAATACTCTTCAGAATATATCCAGGAAAACTTCCCAAACCTAGCGAGGCAGGCAAATATTCAAGTCCAGGAAATGCAGAGAACACCACAAAGATATCCCTCATGAAAAGCAATTCCAAGTCACATAATCATCCGATTCACCAGAGTTGAAATGAAGGAGAAAATACTAAGGGCAGCCAGAGAGAAAAGTCGAGTTATCCATAAAGGGAAGCCCATCAGACTCACAGCAGATGTCTCAGCAGAAACCCTACAAGCCAGAAGAGAGTGGGGACCAATATTCAACATCCTTAAAGAAAAGAACTTTCAACCCAGAATCTCATATCCAGCCAAACTAAGCTTCATAAGTGAAGGAAATATAAAATCCTTTGTGAACAAGCAAGTATTCAGAGATTTTGTCACCACAAGGCCTCCTTTACAGGAATTCCTGAATGAAGCTCTACACATATAAATGAACAACCCATAACAGTCACTCTAAAACATGCCAAATGGTAAATAAAATCTGCATCAACACCATCAAGAATCTGCATCAACAAATGGGCAAAACAACCAGCTAGCACAAAAATGGCAGTATCAAATTCACACATAACAATATTAACCCCAAATGTAAATGGACTAAATGCCCCAATCAAAAGACACAGACTGGCAAATTGGATAAAACGTCAAAACCCATCGGTGTGCTGTATCCAGGAAACCCATCTCACATGCAAGGATACACAAACAAGCATATGGAGAGCAAAAAAAAAAAGGAGGAGTTGCAATTCTCATCTCTGATAGATTAGACTTTAAAGCAAAAAATATCAAAAGAGACAAAGAAGGACATTACATAATGGTAAAAGGATCAATGCAACAAGAAGAGTTAACCATCCTAATTATATACGTACCCACTACAGGAGCACCCAGATACATAAGGCAAGTTCTTAATGACTTACAAAGAGTCTTAGACTCCAGCACAATAATAGTGGGAAACGTTACACCCCATTGTCAATATTAGACAGATCAACCAGACAGAAAATTAACAAGGATATCCAGGACTTGAACTCAGACCTGGAACAAGCAAACCTAATAGACATTTACAGAACTCTCCACCACAAATCCACAGAATATACATTCTTCTCAGCACCACATCACACCTACTCTAAAATTGACCACATAATTGGGAGTAAATCAGTCTTCAGTAAATGCAAAAGAACGGAAATCATAACTAACAGTCTCTCAGACCACAGTGCAATCTAGTTAGAACTCAGAATTCAAAAACTAACCCAGAACTGCGCAGCTTCATGGAAACTGAACAACTTGCTCTTGAATGTTGACTGAATGAACGATAAAGTGAAGACAGGAATAAAGATGTTCTTCGAAACCGACGAGAATGAAGACACAACATACCAGAATCTCTGGGACACATTTAAAGCAGTCTCTACAGGAAAACATATAGCAATAAGTGTCCACATGAGAAGTAAGGAGAGATCAGAAATTGACACCCTATCATCAAAATTGAAAGAGCTACAGGAGCAAGATCAAAAATCTCAAAACCTAGCAGAAGACAAGAAATGGCTAAAATCAGAGCAGAACTGAAGGAGATAGAGACACAAAAAACCCTTCAAAAAATCCATAAATTCAGGAGCTACTTTTTCGAAAATATCAACAAAATAGACCACTAGCCAGATTAATAATAAAGAAAAGAGAGAGCAACCAAATTGATGCAATAAAAAACGATAAAGGAGATATCACCACAGATTCCACAGAAATTCAAAACATCATCAGAGATTATTACAAACAACTCTATGCACATAAGCTAGTAAACCTGCAAACAATGGATAAATTCCTGGACACTTGCCTCCTCCCAAGCCTAAACCAGGAAGAAGCCAAAACCGTGAACAGACCCATAACAAGATCTGAAGTTGAGGCAGCAATTAAGAGCTTACCACCCCCAAAAAAACCCAGATCCAGATGGGTTCACAGCCGAATTCTACCAGACATACAAAGAGGAGCTGGTACCATTCCTTCTGAAACTATTCCAAACAATACAAAAAGAGGGAATCCTTCCCAAATCATTTTATGAGACCAACATCATCCTGATTCCAAAATCCAGCAGAGAGTCAACAAGAAAAGAAAACTTCAGGCCAATATCCATAATGAACATAGACACAAAAATCTTCAATAAAATACTGGCAAGCCGATTGCAACAGCATGTCAAAAAGCTTATCCACCATGATCAAGTGGGCTTCATCGTGGGGATGCAAGGCTTGCTCAACATACACAAGTCTATAAACATAATTCAGCACATAAACCAAACCAAAGACAAAAACCACATGATTATCTCAATTGATGCAGAGAAGGCCTTTGAAAAAATTCAACAGCCCTTCAGGCTAAAAACCCTCAATAAGCTTGGTATTGATGGAACGTAACTCAAAATAATAAAAGCTATTTACAATAAACCAACAGCCAATATCATACTGAATGGGCAAATCTGGAAGCATTCCCCCTTGAAATCTGGCACTAGACAAGGATTCCCTCTCTCACAACTCCTATTCAATATAGTACTGGAAGTTCTAGCCAGAGCAATCAGGCAAGAAAAAGAAATAAAGGGTATCCAAATAGGAAAGGAGAAAATCAAATTGTCTCTATTTGCAAATGACATGATTGTATATCCAGCAGGCCCCATAGGCTCAGCCCAAAATCTCCTGAAACTAATAAGCAACTTCAGCAAAGTCTCAGGTTACAAAATCAATGTGCAAAAATCACATGCATTCCTATAGAGCAATGAGAGACTTAAAGAGAGCCAAATCAAGAACGAAGTGCCATTCACAATTGCCACAAAGAGAATGAAATACCTAGGAATAAAACTAACAAAGAACGTAAAGGACCTCTTCAAGGAGAACTACAAGCCACTGCTCAACGAAATAAGACAGGTCACAAACAGATGGAGAAACATTTCCTGTTCATGGTTAGAAAGAATCAATATCGTGAAAATGGCCATACTGCCCAAAGTCATTTACAGATTCAATGCTACCCCATCAAGCTGCCAATGACCTTCTTCACAGAACTGGAAAAAACCACCTTTAAACTTCATATGGAACCAAAAGAGAGCCCGCATAGCCAAGTCAACTCTAAGCAACAAGAACTAAACAGGAGGCATCACACTACTGGACCTCAAACTATAAGGCTGCAGTCATCAATACAGCATGATACTGGTACCAAAAAAGAGATACAGACAAATGGAACAGAACAGAGGTCTTGGAGGCAACACAACACATCTACAACCGTCTGATCTTTGACAAACCAGACAAAAACAAGCAATGGGAAAAGGATTCCCTGTTTAACAAATGGTGTTGGGAAAACTGGCTAGCCATGTGCAGAAAGCAGAAACTGGACCCCTTCCTGACACCTTACACTAAAATTAACTCCAGATGGATTAAAGACTTTAAAAAAAAAAGACCGAACACCATAAAAACCAGAGAAGAATATCTAGGCAAAACCATTCAGGACATAGGCGTAGGCAAGGACTTCATGACCAAGACACCAAAAGCATTGGCAACAAAAGCCAAAATAGACAAATGGGACCTAATCAAACTCCACAGCTTCTGCACGGCAAAAGAAACAGTCATTTGAGTGAATCAGCAACCAACAGAATTGGAAAAAATTTTGCAGTTTACCCATCTGACAAAGGGCTGATATCCAGAATCTACAAAGATCTAAAACAGATTTATAAGAAAAAAACAAGCAAGCCCACTCAAAAGTGGGCAAAGGACATGAATAGACACTTTACAAAAGAAGACATACATGAGGCCAAAACACATATGAAAAAATGCTCATAATTACTGGTCGTTAGGGAAATGCAAATCAAAACTACATTGAGATACCATCTCACGCCAGTTAGAATGGCGATCGTTAAACAATCTGGAGACAACAGATGCTGGAGAGGATGTGAAGAAATAGGAACACTTTTACACTGTTGGTGGGAGTGTAAATTAGTTCAACCATTGTGGAAGACAGTGTGGCGATTCCTCAAGGACCTAGAAATAGAAATTCCATTTGACCCAGCAATCCTATTACTGGGTATATATCCAAAGGATTATAAATAGTTCTACTATAAGGACACATGCATACAAATGTTCATTGCAGCACTGTTTACAATAGCAAAGACCTGGAACCAACCCAAATGCCCATTGATGATAGACTGGACAGTGAAAACATGGCACAAGTACACCATGGAATATTATGCAGTCGTCAAAAACGATGAGTTCTTGTCCTTTGTAGGGACATGGATGAACCTGGAAACCATCATTCTCAGCAAACTGACACAAGAATAGAAAATCAAACACTGAATGTTCTCACTCATAGGTGGGTGTTGAACAATGAGAACACATGGACACAGGGAGGGGAGCATCACACAATGGGATCTGTCGGGGGAAATAGGGGAGGGACAGCGAGGGGTGGGGAGTTGGGGAGAGATAGCATGGGGCAAAACACCAGATATAGGTGATGGGGAGGAAGTCAGCAAATCACACTGCCATAATTGTACCTATTGAAACAATCTTGCATCTTATTCACATGTATGCCAAAACATAAAATGCAATTTTAAAAAAAAAGGAAAATATCTCACCTTAAAAACTAAAATGAAGCTGTCTTGGAGAAAGCCTGTCAATGTGTTCATTCACCTTAGAGAGTTAAACTGATGTGTGTATGCCACAGCTTAAATTCCCTTTCTGTGGAAAATCTAAAAAGAGATATATTCAAAAAATCCCAGATTATATGAAATAGCTGTAAGACTGCCTTTAAAACACAGAAGAAAGAAATATTTGAAACTGGTCTGCTGTGTGTCCGTTCAACTAAGAGCATTGAATCTATCTTTAGATTCAGCAATTAGAAACACATTTCCTATAGGACCTAGATTTGGACATTCCAGAGTGAATGTGTGTATGTGGTGTAAAGGAAAATATCTCACCTTAAAAACTAAAATGAAGCTATCTGGCAGAAAGCTTGTCAATGTGTGCACTAAACATACAAACTCAAACTGATGTGTGTATGCAGCAGTTTAAAAACCCTTTCTGTGGAGAATCTAGAAACAGACATTTCCACCAAAATCCCTGCTTGCCAGAAATAGCAGTAAGACTGCGTTTAAAATACAGAAGAAAGATATCTTGGAAAGAGCTCTGCTGTGTGTCCATTCAACTAAGAGCATTAAATCTATCTTTTGATTCAGCAGTTTAAAAACACTTTTCATATCTGAGCTAGATTTGGACATTCCAGAGTGAATGTGTGTATATGTTCTAAAAGGAAATATCTCACCTTAAAAACTAAAATGAAGCTACCTGGGAGAAAGTTTGTCAATGTCTGCATTCAACGTATAGAGTTAAACTGATGTGTGTATGTAGCTGTTTAAAAACCATTTCTATGAAGATTGTAAAAACAGATATTTCCAGCAAAATCCCAGCTTATGCAAAATAGCAGTAAGACTGCCTTTAAAACACAGAAGAAAGATATGTTTGAAACTGCTCTGCTCTGTGTCCATTCAACTAAGAGGATTGAATCTATCTTTAGATTCAGCAGTTTAGAAACACTTTTTGTATAGGAGCTAGATTTGGATATGCAGAGTGAATTTGTGTATGTGGAGTAAAGGGTAATATCTCACCTTAAAAACTTAAATGACACTATCCGGGAGAAAGCTTGTCAATGTGTGCATTCAACATACAGAGTTAAACTGATATGTGTATGCAGCAGTTTAAAAACCCTTTCTGTGGAGAATCGAAAAACAGATATTTCCAGCAAAACCCGGGCTTATACAAAATAGCAGTAAATTGGCCTTTAAAACACAAAAGAAAGATATGTTTGAAACTGCTCTGCTGTGTGTCCGTTCAACTAAGAGGATTGAATCTATCTTTGATTCAGCACTTTAGAAACACATTTCTAAAGTTTAGGAGCTAGCATTGGGCATTCCAGAGTGATTGTGTGTATGTGCTGTAAAGGGAAATATTTCACCTTAAAAACTAAAATGAATATATCTGGGATATATTCATTTTAGTTTATATATCTTGTCAATTTGTGCCATGAACTTACAGAGTTAAACTGCTACGTGTATGCAGCGGTTTAAAAATCCTTTCTGTGGAGAATCTTAAAACAGGAATTTCCAGCAAAATCCTGACTTATATGAAATAGCTATAGACTGCCTTTAAAACACAGAAGAAAGATATTTTTGAAACTGCTATGCTGTGTGTCCGTTGACCTAAGAGGATTGAATCTATCTTTTGATTCAGCAGTTTAGATACACATTTTGTTTAGAAGAAAGAATTGCACATTCCAGAGTGAATGTGTGTATATAGTGTAAAGGGCAATATCTCTCCTTAAAAACTAAAATGAAGCTGTCTGGGAGAAAGCCTGTCAATGTGTTCATTCAACTTAGAGAGTTAAGCTGATATGTGTATGGAGCAATTTAAATTCCTTTTCTTTGGAGAATCTAAAATGTAACATATCCAAAAAAAAATACCAGATTATACAGAATAGCTGTAAGATTGCCTTTAAAACACAAAAGAAAGATATCTTTGAAACTGCTCTGTGTGTCTGTTCAACTAAAAGCATTGAATCTATCTTTTGAATCAGCAGTTTAGAAACACATTTCGTATAGGAGATAGAATTGCACATTCCAGAGTGAATGTGTGTATGTGCTGTAAAGGGAAATATCTCACCTTAAAAACTAAAATGAAGCTATCTGGGAGAATGTTTGTCAATGTGTGCATTCAACTTACAGAGGTAAACTGATGTGTGTATTAGGCAGTTTGAAAACCCTTTCTGTGGAGAATCTAAAAACAGATATTTCTGGCTAAATCCAGGCTTATACAAAATAGCCATAAGACTTCCTGTAAAACACAGAAGAAAGATGTCTTTGAAACCGCTCTGCTGCATGTCAATTTACCTAAGATAATTGAATCTACATTTTGATTCAGCAGTTTATAAACACATTTCTTCTAGGAGCTAGATTTTGATATTCCAGACTAAATGTCAGTATATGCTGTGAAGAGGAATATCCCATCTTAACAATTAAATGAAGCTATTTGTGAGAATCCTTGTCAATGTGTGCATTCAACTTACAGAGTTAAACTGATCTGTGTATGCAGCAGTTTAAAAAACCTTTCTATAGAGAATATAAAAGGAGATATTTCCAGCAAAACTGAGTTTATATGAAATAGCAGTAAGACTGCCTCTAAAACACAGAGGAAACATATATTTCAGGCTGCTATGCTGTGTGTCCATTCAACTAAGAGAATTGAATCGAAGTTTTGATTTAGCACCTTGGAAACACATTTCTTATGGGAGCTAGTTTTCAACATTTCCACGTGAATGTGACTATATGCTGTAAAGAGAAATATCTCACCTTAAAAACTACGATGAGCTATCTGCAAGAATGCTTTTCAATGTGTGCACTCAACGTACTCAGTAAACCTGATGTGTGTATGCAGCAGTTTAAAAACCCTTTCTTTTTGGGGGAGATCCAAGATGGCCAGTTAGGAGCAGCTCAGGATTGCACCTCCCAGTGAAAGTGCAGAGGGTGAGTGGATGCTGCATTTCCAGATGGATTTTTATTGCCCATAGACCAGGATATTCCCAGGCGGGGAGCCCCACAGGTTGCCAGCACAGCTATTTTGGCCGGTGCAGCTGTTTTGGACAGCGCTGTGGTTCTCTGAACAAAATACACAGGTACAGGTGCCATTTTACCTGGGGATTGGAGCTCCTGGGAGACAGTAGACCATTCAACTGATAAAAAAGGGGACTGAAACAGGGAGCCAGGCCAGGACGTTCCCAGGCAAAAAAGCACCACGAATCTCAGTGCTGTTGTTTCAGCCGGCGCAGTGGGTCGCTGCACAGGAAATCACACAGATCCTGGCACCTTTACAACAGGCGACTGGAACACCTGGGACACAAAGTCGCCCGTTCAACTCAAAAAAAAAAAAAAAAACAGCTCTGAGACAGGTAGCCAGGTGACCAGGTTCAGCTGAGCCCACTCCCACAAAAAAACAGAAATCTGAAATTCTCTGGATTGAGAGTTTCACAGCAAGCACAACTGAACCCAGGACATTTCAGCTCGGTGGGGGTGGGGCATCTGACATTACCGAGGCAGTCTACCACTATAGAGGTAGTCCACCATTGCTGAGGCAGCCTGCCATCGCCAAGGCAGCACGCCATTACAAAATCCACCACTATAGAGGTGGGTGGTCATTGTTGAAGCAGTTCTAACTATACCTGTACAAACAGGATGGCAGGGAAGTTCACAGGGCAGCTGGGTGGAGTCCACAGTTGCTCAGCAAAGCCTCTGCAGCAGACACTGACTAGGCTGCCTCCGGGCTGGGCAGGGCAGCCCTGAAAAAAGGGAGCAGTACAACAGAAACTCATAAATAAAGCCCTAACTCCCCAGGACAGAGCACCTGGGGAAAAAGGTGGGGGGGTGTTATGAGTTCTGCTGCAGCAGACATAAACATACTTTCCCAGCAGCTGTGAATGAACAATGGAGCTCACAGCTCAGCACTTGAGCTCCTATAAAGGACAGACTGTCTCCTCAAGCAGCTCCCTGACCACCATATATCCAAAGAGTCACCTCATAAAGGAGAGCTCAGGATGACATCTGACAGTTATCCTTCTGGTACAAAGATAGAAGAAGAAACTGGCAGCAACCCTTACTGTTCTGCAGCAGTTGCAGGTGATCCCCAGGCAAACAGGGCCTGAGTGGACCTCAGCAGTCCTACAGCAGAGGGGCCTAAATGTTAGAAGGAAAACTAAGAAACAGAAAGAAACCACTTCATCAACAAACTGGATGTACAATCAGAGACATAATCTGAAAGTCAACAACTACAAAGATGACAGGTGGACAAATCCACAAAGATGGGAAGAAACCAGTGCAAAAAGAATGAAAACACCTGAAACCAGAACAATTCTCCTCCCACAAGGGATTACAACACCTCACCAGCAAGGGATCACAGCTCCTCACCCGCAAGAAATCACAACTCCTCACCCGCAAGGGAAGTGGTGAGGAGAAGGAGTGCGATGAGTTGACAGAATCAGGCTTCAGAAGGTGGCTAATAAGAAGCTTCACTGAGCTAAATGAACATGTTGTAACCCAATGCAAAGAAATTAAGAACCTTGAAAAAAGATTTGATGAAATGCTAACGAGAATAAACAACTTAGGAATATAAGTGAATTGATGGAGCTGAAAAACACAACATGAGAACTTCATGAAGCATACACAAGTTTCAACAGCTGAATTGACCAAGCAGAAGAAAGAATATCAGAGGTCGAAGATCAACTCAATGGAATAAAACGAGAAGGCAAGATTAGAGAAAAAAGGGTAAAAAGGAATGAACAAAGTCTCCAAGAAATATGGGACTATGTGAAAAGACCTAATATGCCTTTGATACGTGTACCTGAATGTGACACAGAGAATGAATCCAAGCTGGAAAATACTCTTCAGGATATTATCCAGGGAAACTTCCCCAACTTGAAAGGCAAGCCAATATTCAAGTCCAGGAAATACAGAGAACACCACAAAAATATTCCTCAAGAAGAGCAACACTAAGGCACATAATTGTCAGATTCACCAGGGTGGAAATGAAGGAGAAAATGCTAAGGGCAGACAGAGAGAAAGGTCAGGTTACCCACAAAGGGAAGCCCATCAGATTCACAGCAGATCTCTCAGCAGAAACCCTACAAGCCAGAAGAGAGTGGGGGCCGATATTCAACATCCTTAAAGAAAAGAACTTTCAACCCAGAATCTCCTATCCCGCTAAAGTAAGCTTCATAAGTGAAGGAGAAATAAAATCCTTTAGGAACAAGCAAGTGCTCAGAGATTTCATCACCACCAGGCCTGCTTTACAAGAGCTCCTGAAAGAGGCACTAAACATCGAAAGGAACAACCAGTACCAGCCATTCCAAAAACATACCCGATGGTAAAGGTAATCAACACAATGAAGAAACTTCATCAATTAACAGGCAAAACAGCCAGCTAGCATCAAAATGGCAGTATCAAATTCACACATAACAATATTAACCCTAAATGTAAATGAGCAAAATGCCCAAATCAAAAGACACAGACAGGGAAATTGGATAAAAAGCCAAAACCTCTCAGTTTGCTGTATCCAGGAAACCCATCTCACATGCAAGGATACAAAAAGGCTCAAAATAAACGCATGGGTTTACAAAGCAAATGGAGAGCAAAATAGAGCAGTAGTTGCAATTCTCGTCTCTGATAAAATAGACATTAAAGCAGCAAAGATCAGGGATCAGGGGAAGATGGTCGACTAGGAACAGCTCAGGATTGCAGCTCTCAGTGAAAGTGCAGAGGGTGAGTGGACACCGCATTTCCAGATGGATTTTTATTGCCCACAGACCAGGAGATTCCCAGGCAGAGGAGCCCCATGGGTCGCCAGCGCAGCTGTTTCGCCCAGCATGGCTGTTTCAGCCAGCGTGGCTGTTTCAGCCCACGCGGCTGCTTTGCCCGTGCCCTGGCACAGCGGTTCTCCATACAAAAGACACTGGTCGGGGTGCCCTTTTAGCTGGCGATTGGAGCCCTGAAACAGCAGAGTAACCCACTCACCTGAAATAACGAGCCAGGCCAGGAGATTCCTAGGCAAAAAAAAAAAAAAAAAAAAAAAACGCCAGGAATCTCAGCGCCGCTGTTTCAGGCAGCTGGGTGATTTGTGGCACAGAAGATCCCAGCACCATTTCCACAGGTGACTGGAACACTGCGAGAGAGTCAATCGTTCAACAACAACAACAACAACAAAAAAGACTCTGAGTCAAGGAGCCAGATGATGAGGTTTGGCTGGTCCCCCCGAACCCCCCCCCCAAAAAAAAAAAAACAGTAATTGAAAAAGCTCTGGGCTGAGAGTTTCACAGGAAGCACAGCTGAACCCGGGACGGTCTGGCTTTGTGGGGGAGGGGCACCCGCCATTACTGAGACACTCTACCACTACAGAGGCAGTCTGACCATCGCTGAGGCAGCCCGCTATTGCTGAGGCCACCGGCTGTTGCCCAGGCAACCTGCCACTAAAGAGAGAGTGCACCATAACAGAGGCAGGCCACCAATGCCAAGGCAGTTCTAACTACACCCACATGAACGGGACTGCAGGGAAGATCACATGACACCTGGGCAGAGCCTACAGCAGCTCAGCAAAGCCTCTGCAGGCAGACAGTGATTAGGCTGCATCCTCACTGGGCAGAGCATCACTGAAAGAGAAAAAAAAAGGCAGCAGCACAATGGAAACTCATAAATAAAACCCTAACTCCCTGGAACAAAGCATCTGGGGAATAAAAGAAAGCGGGGAGTTTATGAATTCTGCTGCAGCAGACCTAAATGTACCTGCCCAGCAACTCTGAATGAACAACGGAGCTCATAGCTCAGGACGTCAGCTCCAATAAAGGACAGGCTGTCCCCCGCCTTTTTTTTCTCCATTTATTTATTTTATTGCATTTTAGGTTTTGGGGTACATGTGAGGAACATGCAAGATTGTTGCATAGGTACACACGTGGCAGTGTGATTTGCTGCCTTCCTCCCCATCACCTACCTCTGGCATCTCGCCCCTTGCTATCTCTCCCCAACTCCCCAGCCCCCACCATCCCTCCCCTATTTACCCTCAACTGACCCCAGTGTGTAGTGCTCCCCTCCCTGTGTCCACGTGTTCTCATTGTTCAACACCTGCCTATGAGTGAGAACATGTGGTGTTTGATCTGCTCTTCTGTCACTTTGCTGGAATGATGGTTTCCAGGTTCATCCATGTCCCTACAAAGGACACAAACTCATCGTTTTTGATGGCTGCATAATGTTCCATGGTGTATATCTGCCACATTTTGCCTGTCTAGTCTATCATCGATGGGCATTTGGGTTGGTTCAAGGTCTTTGCTATTGTAAACAGTGCTGCAATGAACATTCGTGTGCATGTGTCCTTATAGTAGAACGATGTATTATCCTTTGGATATATACCCAGTAATGGGATTGCTGGGTCAAATGGAATTTCTATTTCAAGGTCCTTGAGGAATAGCCACACTGTCTTCCACAATAGTTGAACTAATTTACACTCCCAACAGTGTAAAAGTGTTCCTATTTCTCCACATCCTCTCCTGCATCTGTTATCTCCAGATTTTTTAATGATCGCCATTCTAACTGGCGTGAGATGGTATCTCAATGTAGTTTTGATTTGCATTTCTCTGATGACCAGTGGTGATGAGCATTTTTTAATATGTGTTTTGGCCTCATGTATGTCTTCCTTTGTAAAATATCTGTTCATATCCTTAGTCTACTTTTGAATGGGCTTGTTAGTTTTTTTCTTGTACATCTGTTTTAGTTCTTTGTAAATTCTGGATATCAGCCCTTTGTCAGATGGATAGACTGCAAAGATTTTTTCCCATTCTGTTGGTTGCCGATTCACCCTAATGACTGTTTCTTTTGCTGTGCAGAATCTGTGGAGTTTGATTAGGTCCCATTCATCTATTTTGGCTTTTGTTGTCAATGCTTTTGATGTTTTGGTCATGAAGTCCTTGCCTACACTTATGTCCTGAATGGTTTTGCCTAGATTTTCTTTGAGGGTTTTTATGGTGTTAGGTCTTATGTTTAAGTCTTTAATCCATCTGGAGTTAATTTTACTGCATGGTGTCAGGAAGGGTTCCAGTTTCTGCTTTCTGCACGTGGCTAGCCAGTTTTCATAACACCATTTATTAAACAGGGAATCCTTTCCCCATTGCTTGTTTTTGTCTGGTTTGTGAAAGATCAGGTGGTTGTAGATATGTTGTGTTGCCTCCGAATGCTCTATTCTGCTCCATTGGTCTATATCTCTGTTTGGTACCAGTACCATGCTGTTTGATTACTGTAGCTTTGTAGTATAGTTTGAAGTCCAGTAGTGTGATGCCTCCCACTTTGTTCTTTTTACTTAGAATTGACTTGGCTATGCGGGCTCTCTTTTGGTTCCATATGAAGTTTAAGGTGGTTTTTTCCAGTTCTGTGAAGAAGGTCATTGGTAGCTTGATGGGGATAGCATTGAATCTGTAAATTACTTTGGGCAGTATGGCCATTTTCACGATATTGATTCTTCCTAACCACGAACATGAAATGTTTCTCCATCTGTTTGTTTCCTCTCTTATTTCGTTGAGCAGTGGCTTGTAGTTCTCCTTGAAGAGGTCTTTTACGTTCCTTGTTAGTTGTATTTCTAGGTATTTTATTCTCTTTGTGGCAATTGTGAATGGAAGTTTGTTCTTGATTTGGCTCTCTTTAATCTGTAATTGGTGTATAGGAATGCATGTGATTTTTGCACATTGATTTTGTATCCTGAGACTTTCCTGAAGTTGCTTATCAGTTTCAGGAGATTGGGGCTGAGACGATGGGTCTTCTAGATATACAATCATGTCATCTGCAAATAGAGGCAATCTGACTTCCTCCTTTCCTATTTGAATACTCTTTATTTCTTTTTCTTGCCTGATTCCTCTGGCTAGAAATTCTAGTACTATATTGAATAGGAGTGATGAGAGAGGGCATCCTTGTCTAGTGCCACATTTCAAGGGGAATGCTTCCAGTTTTTGCCCATTCAGTATGATATTGGCCTTTGGTTTGTCGTAAATAGCTTTTATTATTTTGAGATACTTTCCATCAATACCTAGCTTATTGAGGGTTTTTAGCATAAAGGGCTGTTGAATTTTGTCAAAGGCCTTCTCTGCATCAATTGAAATAATCATGCGGTTTTTGTCTTTGGTTCGGTTTATGTGGTGAATTACGTTTACAGACTTGCTTATGTGAACGAGCCTTGCATCCCCAGGATGAAGCGTACTTGATCATTGTGGGTAAGCTTTTTGATGTGCTGTTGCAATCGGCTTGTCAGTATTTTATTGAAGATTTTTGCATATATGTTCATCATGTATATTGGCCTGAAGTTTTCTCTTCTTGTTGAGTCTCTGCCGGGTTTTGGAATCACAATGATGTTGGTCTCATAAAATGATTGGGAAGTATTCCCTCTTTTTTATTGTTTTTAATTGTGTCAGAAGGAATGGTAACAACTCCTCTTTTTACGTCTGGTGGAATTCGGCTGGGAACCCATCTGGCCCTGGGCTTTTTTTGGGTGGTAAGCTCTTAATTGCTGCCTCAACTTCAGACCTTATTATGGGTTTTTTCAGGCTTTCAGGTTCTTCCTGGTTTAGGCTTGGGAAGAGGCAATTGTCTGGTAATTTATCCATTTCTTCCAGGTTTATTAGTTTATGTGCATGAAGTTGTTTATAATAATCTCTGATGATGGTTTGAATTTCTGTGGAATCTGTGGTGATATCTCCTTTATCTTTTTTTATTGCATCAATTTGGTTATTCTCTCTTTTCTTTTTTTTATTAATCTGGCTAGTCATCTGTCTGTTTTGTTGATCTTTTCCAAAAACCAGCTACTAGATTTATGGATTTTTTGAAGGGTTTTCTGTGTCTCTATCTCCTTCAGTTCTGCTCTGATCTTAGCTATTTCTTGTCTTCTGCTAGTCTTTGAGCTTTTTTCATCTTGCTCCTCTAGTTCTTTTAATTTTGACAATAGGGTGTCAATTTTTGATCTCTCCTTGCTTCTCATGTGGGCACTTATTGCTATATATTTTCCTCTAGAGTCTGCGTTAAATGTGTCCCAGAGATTCTGGTATGTTGTGTCTTCATTCTCTTTTGTTTTGAAGAATATCTTTATTTCTGTCTTCATTTCATTGTTTATCCAGTCAACATTCAAGAACAAGTTGTTCAGTTTCCATGAAGCTGTGTGTTTCTGGGTTAGTTTTTGAATTCTGAGTTCTAACTAGATTGCACTGTGGTCTGAGAGACTGTTTGTTATGATTTCTGTTCTTTTGCATTTGCTGAGGAGTGATTTACTCCCAATTATGTGGTCAATTTTAGAGTAGGTGTGATGTGTTGCTGAGAAGAATGTATATTCTGTGGATTTGGGGTGGAAAGTTCTGTAAATGTCTATTAGGTTTCTTGTTCCAGGTCTGAGTTGAGGTCCTGGATATCCTTGTTAATTTTCTGTCTGTGTCTAATGTGTCTAATTGATGTGTCTAATGTTGACAATGGGATGTCAATGTCTCCGACTATAATTGTGTGGGAGTCTAAGCCTCTTTGTAAGTCATTAAGAACTTGCCTTATGTATCTGGGTGCTCCTGTATTGGGTGCATATATTTTTAGGATCGTTAGCTCTTCTTGTTGCATTGATCCTTTTACCATTTTGTAATGTCCTACTTTGTCTCTTTTGATCTTTGTTGCCTTAAAGTCTAATTTATCGGAGATGAGAATTGCAACTCCTGCTTTTTTATTCTCTCCATTTGCTTGGTAAATCTACCTCCATCCCTTTATTTTGAGCCTTTGTGTATCATTGCATGTGAGATGGGTTTCATGGATACAGCAACTGATGGGTTTTGGCTTTTTATCCAATTTGCCAGTCTGTGTCTTTTGATTGGGGCATTTAGTCCATTTACATTTAGGGTTAATATTGTTATGTGTAAGTTTGATACTGCCATTTTCGTGCTAGCTGGCTGTTTTGCCCTTTAGTTGGTGCAGATTCTTCATTGTGTTGATTCTCTTTACCATTTGGCATGTTTTTGGAGTGGCTGGTACTGGTTTTTCCTTTATATGTGTAGAGACTCTTTGAGGAGCTCTTGTAGAGCTTGCCTGGTGGTGACGAAATCTCTGAGTACTTGCATGTTCCCAAAGGATTTTATTTTTCCTTCACTTATGAAGCTTAGTTTGGCTGGATAGGAGATTCTGGGTTGAAACTTCTTTTCTTTAAGGATGTTGAATATGGCCCCCACTGTCTCCTGGCTTGTAGGGTTTCTGCTGGGAGATCTGCTGTGAGTCTGATGGGCTACCCTTTGTTGGTAACCCGACCTTTCTCTCTGGCTGCCCTTAGTAGTTTCTCCTTCATTTCAACCCTGGTGAATCTGACGATTATGTGCCTTGGGGTTGCTCTTCTTGACGAATATCTTTGTGGTGTTCTCTGTATTTCCTGGACTTGAATGTTTGCCTGCCTTGCTAGGTTGGGGAAGTTTTCCTGGATAATATCCTGAAGAGTATTTTCCAGCTTGGATTCATTCTCTTCGTCGAATTCGGGTACGCCTATCAAACGTAGATTAGGTCTTTTCACATAGTCCCACATTTCTTGGAGGCTTTGTTCATTCCTTTTTACCCTTTTTTTCTCTATTCTTGCCTTCCCGTTTTATTTCATTGAGTTGGTCTTCGACCTCTGATATCCTTTCTTCTGCTTGGTCAATTCGGCTGTCGATACTTGTGCATGCTTTGTGAATTTCTCGTGTTGCGTTTTTCAGCTCCATCTATTCACTTATATTCTTTTCTATTTTGTCCATTCTCGTTAGCATTTCATCAAATCTTTTTTCAATGTTCTTAGTTTCCTTGCATTGGGTTCGAACATGTTCTTTTACTTCACAGAAGTTTCTTACTACCCACCTTCTGAAGTCTGATTCTGTCATTTCATCACACTCATTCTCCATGCAGCCTTGTTCCCTTGCTTGTGAGGAGTTGTGATCCCTTGTAGGAGGAGAGGTGTTCTGGTTTCGGGTGTTTTCATCCTTGTTGCACTGGTTTCTTCCCATCTTTATGGATTTATCCACCTGTCATCTTTTTTGTTGCTGGCTTTCAGATTGGGTTTCTGAGTGGACGTTCTGTTTGTTGATGATGAGGTTATTTCTGTTTCTTGGTTTTCTTCTGACAATCTGGCCCCTCTGCTGTAGGACTGCTGAAGTCCACTCCACGCCCTGCTTGCCTGGGGATCACCTGCAGCAGCTGCAGAACAGTAAGGGTTGTTACCAGTTTTCTTCTTCTGCTATCTTTGTCCCAGAAGGATACCCGCCAGGTGTCAGTCTGATCTCTCCTTTATGAGGTGGCTCTTTGGATATACAGGGGTCAGGGAGCTGCTTGAGGAGACATCTCTTCTTTATAGGAGCTCAAATGTTGAGTTGTGAGCTCCAATTTTCATTCAGAGCTGCTGGGCAAGTACGTTTAGGTCTGCTCCAGCAGAACTCATAAAACGCTTTTTGTTCCCAGGTGCTCTGTCTCAGGGATTTAGGACTTTATATATAAGTTTCCATTATGCTGCTGTCTTCTTTTTTCTTTTTTTTTCCTTCAGAGCTGCCCTGCCAAGCAAGGTGGCAGCCTAGTCACTGTCTCCCTTTAGAGGCTTTACTGAGCTGCTGTGGGCTCTGACCAGCTGCCGAGTGATCTTCCCTGCAGCCCTGTTTATATGGGTGTAGTTAGAACTGCCTCGGCAAGGGTGGCCCGCATCTTTTAAGGCAGAGTCTCTCTGTAGTGGCGGGTTGCCTTGGCAATGGTGGGCTGCCTCAGCATTGGCTGACTAACTCTGTAGTGGTGGGCTGCCTCGATAACGGCAGATGCCCCTCCCCCACAGAGCTGGACCGTCCCGGGTTCAGCTGCCCTTGCTGTGAAACTCAATCCAGAGAGTTTCTGCTTGCTGTTTTTTGTGGGGGTGGGACCAGTTGAGCCTGATCGCCTGGCTCCCTGCCTCAGAGACTTTTTTTTTTTAAGTTGGTGTTCCAATCGCCTCTTGAAGAGGCGCCAGGGTCTGTTTGTTTTCCCCTGTGGCGACTCACTGCACTGGCTTAAACAGCTGCACTGAGATTCGTGTTGCTTTTTTCTGCCCGGGAATCTACTGTCCTGGTTCTCTGCTCAGTCCCCTTTTTAAACAGACAAATGGGCGACTTCCTGTGCCTCCAATCGCCAGCCAAAAGTGCACCCGAACCAGTGTATTTTGTACAGAGAACCGCTGCTCCAGGGCATCGACAAAGCAGCCGCGCGGGGCAAAGCAGTGGCGCCAGCCGGTACAGCTGCACTAGCTGAAACAGCCGTGCTGGTGACCTGTGGAGCTCCTCCACCTGGGAATTTCCTAGTCTGTGGGCAATAAAAATGCAGTGTCCACTCACCCTCTGTGCTTTCACTGGGAGCTGCAATCCTGAGCTGTTCCCAAACGGCCACCTTGGATCGATCTCTCCAGACTGTCTCCTTAAGCAGCTCCCTGACCCCCATATAACCAAAGAGTCATATCATAAAGGAGAGAACAGACTCACATTTGGCAGGCATTCTTCTGGGACAAAGATAGCAGAAGAGGAAACTGGAAGCAACCTTTGCTGTTCTGCAGCTGCTACAGGTGATCCCCCGGCAAGCAAGGCCTGGAGTAGACCTACAGCAGAGGGGCCAGACTGAAACTCTAGCATCAATATTGAAACAGCTAGAGGAGCAAGATCAAAAAACCTCAAAACCTAGCAGAAGACAAGAAATAACTAAGCTCAGAGCAGAGCTGAAGGAGATAGAGACACAAAAAAAACCTTCAAAAAATCAATAAATCCAGGAGCTGCTTTTTTGAAAAGATCAACAAAATAGACAGACCACTAGCCAGATTAACAAAAAAGAAAAGAGAGAATAACCAAAGAGATGCAATAAAAAATGATAAAGGGGACAACACCACAGATTCCACAGAAACTCAAACCATCGTTAGAGATTATAACCAACAACTCTATGCACATAAACTAGTAAACCTGGAAGAAATGGATACATTCCTGGACACTTGCCTCCTCCCAAGCCTAAACCAGGAAGAAGTCAAAACCCTGAATAGACAAATAAAAATGTCTGAAGTTGAGGCAGCAATTAAGAAACTAGCACCCAAGAAAAGCCGAGGTCCTGATGGGTTTACAGTGAATTCTACAAGACATGTACAAAGGGGCTGACACCATTCTTTCTGAAACTATGCCAAACAATCCAAAAAGAAGGAATCCTTCCCAAATTATTTTATGAGACCGACATCATCCTGATACCAAAACCTGGCAGAGACTCAGCAAAAAAGAAAACTTCAGGACAATATCCATGATGAACATAGATGCAAAAATCTTCAATAAAATACTGACAAGCCGATTGCAACAGCACATCAAAAAGCGTATCCGCCATGATCAAGTAGGCTTCATCCCGGGGATGCAAGGCTGGTTCAACATACGCAAGTCTATAAACGTAATTCACCACATAAACAGAACCAAAGACAAAAACCACATGATTATCTCAATTGATGCAGAGAAGGCCTTTGACAAAATTTACCAGCCCTTTATGCTAAAAACCCTCAATAAGCTAGGTATTGACCGAACGTATCTCAAAATAATAAAAGCTATTTATGACAAACCAACAACCAAAATCATACTGAATGGGCAAAAATTGGAAGCATTCCCTTTGAAATCTGGCACTAGACAAGGATGCCCTCTCTTACCATTCCTATTCAATATAGTATTGGAAGTTCTAACCAGAGGAATCAGGCAAGAAAAAGAAATAAAGTGCATTCAAATAGGAAAGAAGGAAGCCAAATTGTCTCTATTTGCAGACGACATGATTGTATATCTAGAAGACTCCATCGTCTCAGCCCAAAATCTCCTGAAACTGATAAACAACCTCAGCAAAGTCTCAGGATACAAAATCAATGTGCAAAAATCACATGCATTCCTATACACCAATAACAGACTTAAAGAGAGCCAAATCAAGAACAAACTTCCATTCACAATTGCCACAAAGAGAATAAAATACCTAGGAATACAACTAACAAGGAACGTAAAGGACCTCTTCAAGGAGAACTACAAGCCACTGCTCAGCGAAATAAGAGAGGACACAAACAGGTGGAGAAACATTCCATGTTCATGGTTAGGAAGAATCAATATCGTGAAAATGGCCATACTGCCCAAAGTAATTTACAAATTCAGTGCTATCCCCATCACGCTACCAATGACCTTCTTCACAGAACTGGAAAAAACCACCTTAAACTTCATATGGAACCAAAAGAGAGCCCACATAGCCAAGTCAATTCTAAGCAAAAAGAACAAAGTGGGAGGCATCAACTACCGGACTTCAAACTATACTACAAGGCTACAGTAATCAAACAGCATGGTACTGGTACCAAAACAGAGATATAGACCAACGGAACAGAATAGAGGTCTCGTAGGCAACACAACATATCTACAACCACCTGATCTTTCACAAACCAGACAAAAACAAGCAATGGGGAAAGGATTCCCTGTTTAATAAATGGTGTTGGGAAAACTGGCTAGCCATGAGCAGAAAGCAGAAACTGGACCCCTTCCTGACACCTTACACTAAAATTATCTTCAGATGGATTAAAGACTTAAACATAAGACCTAACTCCATAAAAACCCTAGAAGAAAATCTAGGCAAAACCATTCAGGACATAGGTGTAGGCAAGGACTTCATGACCAAAACACCAAAAGCATTGACAGCAAAAGCCAAAATAGACAAATGGGACCTAATCAAACTCCACAGCTTCTGCATGGCAAAAGAAACAGTCATTAGAGTGCATCGGCAACCAACAGAATGGGAAAAAATTTTTGCAGTTTACCCATCTGACAAAGGGCTGATATCCAGAATTTACAAAGAACTAAAACAGATTTATAAGAAAAAAAACTAACAAGCCCATTCAAAAGTGGGCAAAGGATATGAACAGACACTTTACAAAAGAAGACATACGTGAGGCCAACAAACACATGAAAAAATGCTCATCATCACTGGTCATCAGAGAAATGCAAATCAAAACTACATTGAGATACCACCTCACGCCAGTTAGAAAGGCAGTCATTAAAAAATCTGGAGACAACAGATGCTGGAGAGGATGTGGAGAAATAGGAACACTTTTACACTGTTGGTGGGAGTGTAAATTAGTCCAACCATTGTGGAAGACAGTGCGGCTATTCCTCAAGAACCTTGAAATAGAAATTCCATTTGACCCAGCAATCCCATTACTGGGTATATATCCAAAGGATTATAAATCGTTCTACTATAAGGACACATGCACACAAACGTTCACTGCAGCACTGTTTACAATATCAAAGACCTGGAACCAACCCAAATGTCCATCAATGATAGACTGGATAAGGAAAATGTGGCATATATTCACCATGGAATATTATGCAGCCATCAAAAACGATGAGTTTGTGTCCTTTGTAGGGACATGGATGAACATGGAAACCATCATTTTCAGTAAACTGACAGAAGAGCGGAAGATCAAACACCACATGTTCTCACTCATAGACAGGTGTTGAACAATGAGAACATATGGACACAGGGAGGGAAGCATCACACACTGGGGTCTGTCGGGGGGAAATGGGAGAGGGACAGTGAGTGGTGGGGAATTGGAGAGAGATAGCATGAAGAGAAATGCCAGATATAGGTGATGGGGAGGAAGGCAGCAAATCACACTGCCATGTGTGTACCTATGCAACAATCTTGCATGTTCTTCACAGGTACCCCAAAACCTAAAATGCCATTTTTAAAAATTAATTAAATAAATAAATAATAAATATAACATTAGAACAGTGCTTGGAATACAGTGATGACTCAGTAGGTGTGAACCACTTATATAGCACTCAACCCATAACTTGTGCAAAAAGACTGTGCTTCTAGCTTCACCTTTCCAACAGTTCTTTCCAGAACTTTCTATTTCATGGTAAGCAAGAACAGTGAGAAACCCCATAAGTAACTGCAGGGAGGAAGATGTGGATGCTAGACTACATAGTGACCACTCTGAGAAGGAAATTCTCAGGGGAAGGTGGATGGGTGGTTTGATGGGTGATCACAGCAATGGGGTTTAAGGGAGACAGGGATGTCTGTGCACTGTGAGAGGAGCACGTTGACTACCCAAGAGGGAAGAATAGATGGAACTGCCCCTGAGAAGGGGGTTGGGGTCCACTCTGCACCTGAGAAGGAATAAACTCTTGCACTTGTTGGCAGAGCGCTGGGAAGTGAAAAGTGGATCTGGCCTTCCTTAGAAAACCAACACTCACCAGCAGCACCCTAGAATGTAAACAGGGCTGGGAGTGCAATAAAAAGTCCTGGTAGCCTAAGGGCTGGTACCTCCACCTCCATCAGGACCTGGTGCCAGAAATAAAAAGTCTTAAAATATCCCCACTGGAGGCCAAGGGCAGTTGCTCAGCTTGTTATTCCAGCACTTTGGGAGGCCAAGGCAGGAAGATTACTTGAGGTCAGGAGTTCAAGACTGGCTGGCCAATAAAGTGAAAGCACTCTAATAAAAACACCAAAATTAGCCAGGAATGGTGGTGGGAGTCTGTAATCCCAGCTACATGGGAGGCTGAGGTGGGAGAATCGCTTGAACCTAGGAGGCGGAGGTTGCAGTGAGCCGAGATCATGCCACTGCACTCCAGCTGGGACGACAAGAGTGAGACTCAATTTAACAAAACAAAATAAAAAAAGAATATCCCCACTGAAAACGTCCTGCAAGTCCAGCCACGAATCTGTACATTGTCCAGATTGGGAAACTCAGTCTCAGAGAAGCGCCCCCCACCCCATCGCAGCACCCCAGCTCCATGTGCACGCCTGGCAGGAGGTGCGTTTCCCTGCCATGACAGCCAGGCAGGGTCCCCCAAGGAGAAACCCCTCTTAAAGAGTTTTTCCTTCCGCGTGATCTCGCAGCCTGCATCCAGCAGCGCAGTCTCCAAGGTGAACCTCGCACAAATGCATTGCAAATGTGTGTCCTTCCATTTCTGGCTAACATGGGAGCTCAGGAGCGGCAGGCAGTGTCCCCAGAGCATCCAGCCAGCGTTTTCCGTCCTGCCTCCCAACTTTTGCAAGCTGTAATTATTTGATAATGATTTTTTTAAACCTCTCCCAATAATTGTTATCCTCCCTGACTGGTGCAGCTCAGGTGATGGACACAGATGCCTCCTCCTCTCTCCTCCTCCTTCTCCTCCCAGTGCACACAGCTCTGGCTCCAGCCCAGGGTGAAGAACCACAGTGGAGGTGCCTTCTGCAAAGTCAGTGGGGAGGTCCCTGGAGGCTGGGCCACAGTGACCCCCTATTCGTCCCTGCACCCCCCAATGATGCCTCCCACAACCTCCCCTGGCTTAGGCCACCTCCCCCAAAGCCCACTCTCTGGAGGCCAAGACTGTCTGGTGAATGGCTAGGAGCTACTAGGCACAGAGTTCAACATTGCAAATATTTATTAGGCACCTACTGTATTTCCAGGCCCTGAGCAGAGCTGGCCTCCAAAACAAGTGAGAACAGCCCCTGCCCACAGGGAGACTGGGGAAGCTGCCTCTAACCTGAGAAGGTGAGAGGGGCTTCCGGGGCAGGGATCCTCCAGACAGAACCTACTCAAAGTGCCAGGGCTAGACAAGGAGGGAGGCTTGGCTCTGCAGCAAAGTCCAACACAGAGCTCTGCCCACCCCAATCACCTCCAGCTCTTCCTCCAGTTTCTGCAAAGGGTCATCACTGAAAGCACCCTCAGAGCCTTTTAGAAAGCTATGGGTCTCAACTGGGCATGGTGGCTCATGCCTAGAATCCCACCACTTTGGGAGGCCCACGTGGGCAGATAACTTGAGGCCAGGAGTTCGAGACCAGCCTGGACAACAAGGAGGAAGTTAGAAAATATTGCTGAGTTGTGGGATTATTGGAGATTTGGAGCTCACTCCTCTGTATTCTCCAATTTTTCTATGAGTAGATATATTTTTTTATTAGTGGAAATTTTTTCAAGCATTTTATTGTGCAAATTTCCCAGTGTGGAGTAGAGTTGAAATAATGTTACAATGAACAAATATATACCTCTTCCTAGATTCCACACTAACATTTTATTATCTTTTATCCCAAAGCCATTCATCTATCTAACCTCTCTCTATCCAGCCATAAATCCATCTTAGCTTGTACACTGCATTTTAAAGTAAACTGCTGATACCTTCCTCTAAATGCTTCAACATGCATATCAGGAAAAGTAGTTATATTGTTGTTTTTGAGATGAGGTCTTGCACTATCACCAGGCTGGAGTGCAGTGGTGCGATATTGGCTCACTGCAACTTCCATCTCCTGCATTCAAATGATTCTCTTGCCTCAGTCTCCCAAGTAGCTAGAATTGCAAGCATACACCACCATGCAGAGCTAATTTTTGTATTTTTAGTAGAGACAAGTTTTCACCATGTTGGCCAGCATGGCCTCGATCTCCTGACCTCGTGTTCTGCCCAACTTAGCCTCCCAAATTGCTGGGATTATAGGCCTGAGTCACCGCACCGGCCTGTTATTTATTTATTTATTTATTTTGAGTCTGTTGCCCAGTCTGGAGTGCAGTGGTGTGATCCCCACTCACTGCAATCTCTGCCTTCTGGATTCAAGCGATTCTCCTGCCTCAGTTTCCCAACTAGCTGAGACTACAGGTGTGCACCACCACACCTGATTAAGTTTTGTATTTTTTTTAGCAGAGTTGGGGTTTCACCATGTTGTCCAGGCTGGTCTCAAACTCCTGAGCTCAAGTGATCCTCCCACCCTAACCTCCCAAAGTGCTGGGATTACAGGCATGAGCCACTGCGCTTGGTCAGGGAAAGTAGTTTTTAATAGTTAGCTAGAGGAGAGAGGCTGTCTTTAGCCCCCTTCTCAATGCTCCTTTCAACAGGCTGGTGTGGAGGGGCTGCAGTGGGGTGGGGTGGGGCCCAGCCCTCTAGCCTTCCTCTCTGGGTGACCTAATAAGCCCTCACAACCTGGGAATTTCTTCTCACCTGATGTAGAGACAATGAGATATAAATACACCTCTCTTCTCCCAATCGCCTGAGGATGTGGTGAGATAAATGTGAATTCCTTGGGATTCCTATGGGGATAAAGTTGTCAGATGAAGCAAATAGAAAAACAAAAATCAGCCAGCCTTGGTGGCATGCACCTATAGTCTTGGCTACTGGGGAGGCTGAGTTGGGAGGATCACTTGAGATCCAGAGTTCAACACTGCAATGATCTATGGTTGTGCCACTATACTCAAGCCTGGGCAACAGAGCAAGACCCTGTTCTCTCAGTGTTACTTCAAAAATTAAATTTAAATAAATAAATAAAATAAAATAGAGGATACTCAGTTAAATTTGATTTTCAAATTAACAAATTTTATTAATATAAGTATATCTCATAAAGTATTTGGGATATACTTATACTATACCATGAAATACTTGGGATATACCTTGCACTAAAAAATGACACCGTCTGTATATTATCTGGCAACCCTATGCAAGATGTTAGGATATGGGTTGGGATTTTTTGTTTTTGTTTGAGACAGGGTCTTGCTCTGTTACACAGGCAGAAGTGCAGTGGTCTGATCATAACTCCCTACAGCCTCGACCTTCTCAAGGTTCAAGCCATTCTCCCACATCAGCCTCCAGAGTAGCTGGGACCATGTGTGTCCACCACCACATGCAGATAATTTTTTTCTAATTTTAAGAGAGATGGGGTCTCGCTATGTTACACAGCCTGGACTCAAACTCCTGGTCTCAAGCAATCCTCCCACCTCAGCCACCCAGAAGGCTGGGATCACAGCCGTGAGCCACCATGACTGGCCCAGGTTGGAATTTTGATAATCAAGTCTCACATTTGTACTATACAGTATAGCCCACAAGGTGTTTTCAATTTGTCATCTCACTCAAGGCTCAATATCAATACCTAGGAGAGTAGGATTTTATTCCCATTTTAGAATTGAAGAAACAGAGGCTCCATTAAAGCCCAGCTTCTAGCTTCCCACCCAGCTGAAAAGGTGTGGGATCAGTGCTCAGCCTGGGTGTCTGGCCTCTTGTACGGGCTCTCCCCAATCTTGTTACTCTCTCTGAGCCCTCAGTAGACTACACATTTTTATCCTGAAACCCACCAGCGGGCTTCTAAGATAAGGCTTTCCAGCCTGCAGCTCCAGCAAGCTTAAACGACCGTGTTGAAATATACATTAAAACGATGAGGAAAGAGTCTACCATATCACTCAGAGAGGTCACACAGAGTCAGAGAGAGGCCTCTTCAGGGTCTGTCAACTCTGAAGTCCCTACTTTCCTATTTGTTGGACACCTGTGTGCCTTGCAGGGCTATGTGCAAAGCCAAGAGGTGCACACTTACGAGGTGACAGAGTTGAACCATCAGCCAAGACCAATGATCCAGGCAGAGGCTGAGCTCTGTGCAGCTTTGGTGAAACTGAAGTTTTAGAGTCTTTCTTACATCAAGAAAGAAAGACATTATTTGGCTGGGCACAGTGGCTCACACCTATAATCTCAGCACTTTGGGAAGCTGAGGCAGTGGAATTATCAGATGTCAAGTGTTCAAGACCAGCCTGTCCAACGTGGTAAAACTCCATCTCTACTAAAAATACAAAAATTAGCCAGGCATGGTGGTGGGCACCTGTAATCCCAGCTGCTCAGGGGGCAGAGGCAGGAGAATCACTTGAACCCAGAAGGCAGAGGTTGCAGTGAGCCAAAAACAATCCACCGCACCAAAACCCGGGGGAAAAAGTGAGACCTCCACCTCAAAAAAAAAAAAAAAAAAAAAAATTAAAGACTATTATTCCATACATCTGCATACATGTGACCATTGCTTCATCTATTGGTTGGTTGGTTGGTTTGAAGATAGGGTCTTGCTCTGTCGCCCAGGCTGGAATGGAGTGATGCAATCATAACTCACTGCAGCCTCTCACTTCTGGTCTCTAAGATCCACCTCAGCCTCCCAAGTAGCTAGGATTACAGGTGTGCATCACCATGTCCAGCTAATTTTTAGTTTTTATTTTTGTAGGGAACAGTTTTGCTATTTTGCCTAGGCTGGTGTCAAACTCCTGGCCTCAAGTCATCCTCCTGTCTTGGTCTCCTATAGTGCTGAGATTATAGGCATGAATCATCATGCCCAGCCCCTTAGCTTCTGTTTTGATGAACCATTCATTGCTCACTGCTTGGGAAGAGGGTGGAGAAGGAGAGCATCGCTATCTATTGTGAGGAAAAGTTTTAGTTCTGGCAACCCTGAATCTCCTACTCAGCAAAACAGACTACCGTCTGGTAATTTAATTCCTAGACTGACTTCGTGAGTGCAGCACAATCCAGTTGCCTGAGTGTAGTGGGACATGGCTCAGGCCAGAATTTGGGGTTTGGAGGTCAGACAGGCTAAAGTGGCCTGAGGAGCTCTGTCCAGGACAGAACCTGGGTTGGAAGACATAGAATGCAAAACACCCTTTTGTGGGTTTGGAGATGCTGAGCCTGAGGAAATGCCCAGAGCCCACTCCTTATGTGTGTGTGTGAGTGTGTTGGGGCATCTGCCATCAGTGGGGTGGATGTGTTGTGTGTGTCACTAGTGGTCTGTGTGTGACAAATATGTGCCCTCCGTGTACGTGTATGTGTGTGTTTCTGTCTGTCTATATTTGGGGGATGGTGAGTGTGATTAGTTAGTGTATTGAGGCAACCCATGCCCACAGTGATGTGTGATTTCTTTGTTTTCATGTGTATGTTGGGTGGTGTGAGTGGCTGTGTGTTGTGTGTTGTGTGTGCACAACACTGTGTGCACCACTCCATGGTGAGTTTGTGTGTGCACACATGCACATGCATGTGTGTGTGTGTGTGTGTCAGGGTTGACATGTGATTATGGTGTATATGGTATGTGTGGAGGGGGCATGCGGACTAAGCAAGTGAGCATGGGGGTGTATGGTTGTGAGTTGCATTGGCAAAATGTGAATCATCAGTGGTGTGTGTGTGATGTGTAAAGTAGCACCCTGCCTTTTCCACCTTGCAGGCATACACTGTGGGCACCTTCCTTTTCCACACTGTGCAGCATACACACACACAGGTACAGCTCTGTGGACCTTGGGAGTGGCTCAGCAGAACAAATCAAGTTTCATTGCACTAGGAAGAAAGAAGACCAGGTGGGCGTGGTGGATCATGCCTGTAATCCCAGCACCTTGGGAAGCTTAGGCGGGTGAGTTACCTGAGGTCTGGAGTTTGAGACCAGCCTGGCCAACATGGCAAAACCCTGATTCTATTAAAAATATAAAATTAGGGCCTGGTGGTCTACGCCTGTAATCCCAGATACTTGGGATGCTGAGGTAGGAGAATTGCTTGGACCCAGGAGGTGGAGGGTGTGAGCTGAGATCACATCACTGCACTCCAGCAGTGTAGAAATGATTTGTAGAAAATAATTTTTGAAACGTTTGAGAATTTCTGTCTGAGAAAAAAAAAAACATGATAGAAAACTAAGTATGGATTACAGGGGTTAGGAAAAGTTTCCTGGAAAGAAGGACTTTCTATTTATGTCCTGCTTTTTTTTTTTTTTTTTTTTTTTTTGTAGAGATGCATCTCACCATGTTGCCAAGACTGACCAAACTCCCTGGCTCAAGCAATCCTCTCACCTCAGCCTTCCAAAGTGCTGAAATTACAGGAGTGAAACACCCTGCCCAGCCTCTTATGATGCTTTTGTCTGGCTTTACTATTTGGATAATACTGGCCCATAGAATGAGTTAGGAATTGTTTCATCCTCTTTCCCTTTTGTAAAAGTGTGAGAAGGATTGCTGTTAATTCTTTTTGAAATGTTTGGTAGAATTCACCAGTGAAGCCATCTTTTTGTGGACTTGACTTTGTTGGACGGTTTTTAATGCTCTGTTTTACTACTGCTGTTGAATATTCTACTAGACATTTCAAAAAGAACAATTAGACAATTTTAAAAAAATAAAAATATCAAAATTGGAGAGAAAGTAGTCAAACTATATCTATTTGCAGATGAGAATACAGATCTCAAATAGACAGCAGATCCAAGAGAATCCATGAAAAAGGCTACTAGAGCTAAATAAATGAATTCAGCAAAGTTGCAGGATGCAAGATTAACATATGCACAAAAATCAGTTGTTTCTATACAATTAAATAATCAAAAAAGTTAAAAAAGTATTTCCATTTACAATACCATCTAAAAAGCAAAATTAAGCAAAATACTTGGCTTACACCTTTAATCCCAGCACTTTGGAAGGCGAAGGTGGGAAGATCACCTGAAGCCAGAAGTTCAAAACCATCCTGGCCAACATAGTGAAACCTCATCTCCAACAAAAATACAAAACTTAGCTGGGCATGGTGGCATGCCATTGTAGTCCAGCTACTTTAGAGGCTGAGGTGGAAGAATCACTTGAACCTGGGAGGCAGAGGTTGCAGTGAGCCAAGATTGAGCCAATTGCACTCCAGCCTGAGTGACTGAGTGAGACTCCATCTCAAAATAAATAAAATAAATAGGATAAATCTGAGGTGAATGGCTTAAACACTAAAAAGAACACAATGTGGCTAAAACAAATTAAAGAATGGCTAAATAGAAAGACATTATATCTTGAGTATAAAGACTCAGTATTGTTAAGATGTCAATATTACTCAAAGTCATCTATCCATTCAACATAATTCCAATTGTTATCCCAACAGCCTTTTATGCAGAAATAAGTAAGACAATGCCTACACTCATATGGAATTATAAGGGCTCCAAACAGCCAAAAGCTTGTAAAGAATGACAAAGTTAGAGGAATCACACTTCTCAATTTCAAATCTTTCTTTTTTTTGAATGGTTTTTGTTTCTTTAATACCTCTGAAAAGAATGCATGTACAAAGAATTGAGACATGAGAAAGCATTGGTTCAACACTATTAAATCTACAAGTATTAGGATTGGGAAGGTGGAAGAGATTACCTTAACATTTTTAAAAACTGAAAATGGCCACCAAAATAAGCTGATAAAATCCCTATTAATAATTACAAAAAGACTTCAAAAAGTAGAGCATTAGACCATCAGCAATAGTCCAAACAATCATTCCTCATCAGCACACTTATTTCTGTGAAATTAATTATTGTTCAGCTCTATCTTGAATTTAGTACTCTCCAGAATGCATCTGCTTCTTAACTAGATTTCTAGAATTTGTGACTCAGTTTACTTGTAGAGTTTGAAATTTATTTAGGTGATGCTATTAGAAGCTGGTACCCCAGAGTACCTGGTGTAATTCTTTTCAATTGAGCTCTGAGATAGTTCTTATTTGTGTTTTTTGTTTGTTTTTAGCTTTGCTTGATTTTTGAAATGTTATCTCACTCTGTCACCCAGGTTGGAGTGCAGAGACACAATCTCAGCTCACTGCAACCTCTCCCTCCTGGGCTCATGCAATTCTCCTGCCTCAGCCTCCCAAGTAGCTGGGATTACAGGCATGCACCACCACACTGACTACTTTTTGTAATTTTCGTAGAGATGGGGTTTCACCATGTTGGCCAGGCTGGTCTTGAACTCCTGACCTCAGGTGATCTGTCTGGCCTTGCCTCCCAAAGTGCTAGGATTACAGGTGTGTGCCATGATGCCCAGCCAATAATGCTTCTTTGTTTAAGATGAACTGCCATAGCCTGTAGCTGATGGCAAGTAGTTTCAGGAAATCATCAGAGTCAGACAAAAAGCTATTGGCAGGCTACAAAAGACTAAAAAATGGCTGTGGTTAACTTACACATGCATGTAATAATGGCAGTGGCATCAGTGTCCAAGGTGCAGATGGCCTTGCCATTGCTTTGGTAATAATGTGAGGGCCCAGCGCTGTGGCTCACAGTTGTAATCCTAGCACTTTGGGAGGCCAAGGCAAGCAGATCACATGAGGTCAGTAGTTCAAGGCCAGCCTGACCAACATGGTGAAACCCTGTCTCTACTAAAAATACAAAAATTAACCAGGTGTGGTGGTGCATGCCTGTAATCCTAGCTGAGGCCTGATAATTGCTTTAACCTGCAAAGGGGAGGTTGCAGTGAGCTGAGATCATGCCACTGCACTTCAACCTGGATGACAGAGTGAGATTTTGTTAAAAAAAAAAAAGTGTGAAGCGTAGGTACCCACAGAGTGGATGTAAAAACAGGGTCTGGAGCACAAACAAGCACACAGTTACTGCTTCTCTTGGGAGTTTAGTGCAGACACACACCTGCCATAGCAGATGGCTCCATTGTCAATGGTACAGGTGCGTATGGAGTCATTGAAGAGCTGGGGTCTAAAACATAGGCTAGGTGGGGCATGGTGGCTCATGCCTGTAGATCCAATACTTTGGGAGTCTGAGGAAGGCAGATCACCTGAGGTCAGGAGTTTGAGACCAGCCTGGACAACATGGTGAAAACCCATATCTACTAGAAATACATAAAAATTAGCCGGGAGTTGTGGGGAACACCTATAATCCCAGCTACTCAGGATGCTGAGGCATGAGAATCTGTTGAACCCGGGAGGTGGAGTTTGCAGTGAGCCAAGATCGCACCACTGCACTCTAGTCTGGGCAACAGCGTGAATCTCCATCTCAGAAAAAATAAAACAATAAAACATAGGCACGCATGGAGTAACAATAAGTCCAGGGTCTACAGTGCAGTGGAGCTCAGTGTGGAGGTGGCTCTGATGTCTGAGATTTGGACATTCATGGAGCAGTGATGGAACTGAACTCTGAAGCACAGAGTGCAGAATGACCATGCTTTCATGACCTGCGGTGGGGCTAGCCATCTGTGGTGGGGGTTTTGGTGCCTGGAGTGCAGGTATGCATGGTGCAACCACAGAGCTTCGGACTGGAGTGTGGGGACACATGGCACAGCTTTGACTCTAGTATGAGGATGCTTAGGGTTGTGGGTGTTGGTGGTGCCAGCCAGTGTGGTACAGCAGTGGCTTTCTAGCAGGTACTGTAGCAGCTTTTTCTCTAGGAGGTGTGCAGTGGCAATGGCTTTTAGTTACTTCAAGGGCAATGCTGGTGTCCTCTGAAGAACAGAGCACTGGGAACCTTGGTAACACCCCTCTGTCTCTGATACTGACAGTTTCTGCCCTTCTTTGTTCCTAGCCATCCCCAGATATCTCAGATACGTTAATGTTCCCGGCAAGTCTTTGTGTGTGGTAAATATCCATTTTTGGCTTTGCAGTGTTGCTACAGGTTTTAAGTGGAATATGTGAGACTTTCTGAAGCTGTTTATATTCACAGTTCGCTCTGTATACATTTTTTAAATTTCCAACTTTTATTTTAAGTATATGTGCAGGATGTGTAGGTTTGTTACATAGGTAAACACGGGCCACAGCAGTTTGCTACACAGATTATTCCATTACCTAGGTATTCAGCCCAGCATCCATCCAAAGAAGAACAGTATAAAGCTGTTCTTCTTTATATTCTCCCTCCTCCCACCTCCCATCCTCTGATAAGTCCCTGTGTGTGTTGTTCCTCACCATGTGTCCATGTGTTCTCATTATTCAGCTCACATTTGTAAGTGAGAACAAGGGGTATTTTGTTTTCTGTTACTGCGTTAGTTTGCTGAGGATAATGGCTTCCAGCTCCATCCATGTCGCTGCAAAAAACATGATATTTTTCCTTTTTATAATTGCATAGTATTCCATGGTATTTCTACACCAGATTTTTATTCAATCTATTATTGATGGGCATTTACGCTAATTCCATGTCTTTGTTACTGTGAATAGTTCTGCAGTGATCATACAAGCGTATGTATCTTTATAATAGAAGCATTCATATTCCTCTGGGTATATACCCAGTAATGGGATTGCTGGATCAAATGGTATTTCAGCCTCTAGGCATTTGAGGAATCGCCACGCTGTCTTCCACAGTGGCTGAACTAATTTAAACTCTCACCAACAGTGTAAAAATGCTCCTTTTTCCACACAACCTCATCAGCATCTGTTTCTTTTTTTGATTTTTTATTAATTACTATTGTGACTGGTGTGAGATGGTATCTCATTGTGGTTTTGATTTGCATTTCTCTGATGATTGGTGATGCTGGGCATTTTTCCATATATTTGTTGACTGCTTACGTGTCTTTTTTTGGGAAGTGTCTGTTCATGTTCTTTGCCCACTTTTTAATGGTGCTGTTTCTTTTTTTCTCATACAGTTGTTTAAGTTTCTTACAGATGCTGGATATCAGACATTTGTCAGATAGATAGACTGCAAAACTTTTCTTTCATTTTGTAGGTTGTCTGTTTACCCTGTTGATAGTTTATTTTGCTGTACAGAAGCTCTTTAGTTTAATTAGATCCCATTTGTCAACTTCTGCTTTTGTTGCAATTGCTCTGGCCTCTTTGTTGTGAAATCTTTGCTCATGCCCATGTCCTAAATAATATTGCCTAGGTTTTCTTCGAGGGTTTTTATAGCTTTGGGTATTTCATTTAAATCTCTAATTCATCTTGCATTGATTTTTGTTTATGGCATAAGGAAGGCAACCAGTTTTAATTTTCTGCATATAGTTAGCCAGTTCTTCCAGCAGCTCTCTATTTTAGAAAGAGGGTCTTGCTCTGTTGCCAAGGCTGGAGAGCAGTGGCAAAATCCAAGTTCACTGAAACCTCAAATCCCAGGCTGCTTTTTTGAGTTTTAAAAAGTTCTTTATTGGGGAGGACCCAAGATGGCCGTTTAGGAACAGCTCAGGATTGCAGCTCCCAGTGAAAACACAGAGGGTGAGTGGGCGCCACATTTCCTGACGGATTTTTATTGCCCACAGACCAGGAGATTCCCAGGCAGAGGAGCCCCACAGGTCAGCAGCATGGCTGTTTTGACCAGCACGGCCATTTTGGTCCCTGCAGCTGTTTTGGCCTGTGCGGCTGCTTTGCCAGCACCGGTAGGGCAGTTCTCCATACAAACTACACTGGCCCGGGTTCCCTTTTAACTGGCAATTGGAGCCCTGTTAAGTCGCCCATTCATCTGATTAAAAAAGAGACTGAACAGAAAGCCAGGCCAGGAGAGTCCTAGGCAAAAAAGTGCCACAAACCTCAGAGCTGCTGTTTAAGCTGGCGCAGTGAGTCACCGCACGGGAAATCACACAGATCCCAGTGCCTTTTCAACAGGCAACTGGAACACCTGGGAGAGAGTCGGCCATTCAACTAAAAAACAAAAGGCTCTGAGGCAGGAAGCCAGGTGATCAGGCTCGGCTGGTCCCACCCCAACAAAAGAACAGCAATCAGAAACTCCCTGGATTGAGAGTTTCAGAGCAAGCACAGCTGAATCCGGGACAGTCCAGCTCTTGGGGGAGGGGCGTCTGCCATTGCTGAGGCACTCCACCACTACGAAGGTAGTCTGTCATTGCTGAGGCAGCCCACCATTGCCAAGGCAACCCACTGTTGCCAAGGCAACCTGCCACTACAGAGAGAGTCTGCCATTACAGAGGCGGGCCACCAATGCTAAGAGAGTTTTAACTACACCCATATAAACAGGACTGCAGGGAAGTTCACATGACAGCTGGGCGGAGCCCACAGCAGCTCAGCAAAGCCTCTGCAAGCAGGCAGTGACTAGACTGCCTCCTTGCTGCACATGGCAGCCCTGAAAAAAAGGAAGCAGCACAACAGAAACTCATAAATAAAGCCCTAACTCCTGGGACAGAGCACCAGGGGAAAAAAAAAAAAGGTGTTTATGAGTTCTGCTGCAGCAGACCTAAACATACCTGCCCAGCAGCCCTGAGTGAAAAACGGAGCTCACAACTCAGCACTTGAGCTCAAATAAAGGACAGACTGTCTCCTCAAGCAGCTCCCTGACCCCCATATATCCAAAGAGTCACCTCACAAAGGAGAGATCAGACTGACATTTAGCGGATATCCTTCTGGGACAAACATAGCAGAAGAAGAAACTGGTAGCACCGTTAGTGTTCTGCAGCTGCTGCAGGTGATCCCCAGGCAAGCAGGGCCAGGAGTGGACCTCAGCAGCCTTAGAGCAGAGGGGCCAGACTGTTAGAAGGAAAACTAAGAAACAGAAATAACTTCATTATCAACAAACTGGATGACCACTCGGAGACACAATCCGAAAGTCAACAACTACAAAGATGACAGGTGGATAAATCCACAAAGATGGGAAGGAACCAGTGCAAAAAGGATGAAAACACCCGAAACCAGAACACCTCTCCTCCTACAAGGAATCACAACTCCTCACCAGCAAGGGAACAAGGCTGGATGGAGAAGGAGTGTGATGAAATGACTGAAGCAGACTGCAGAAGGTGGGTAATAAGGAACTTCAGTGAGCTAAAACAACATGTTCTAACCCAATACAAAGACACTAAGAACGTTGAAAAAAGATTTGACGAAATGCTAACGAGAATGGACAACTTAGAGAGGAATATAAGTGAATGGATGCAGCTGAAAAACACAACATGAAAACTTAGTGAAGCATGCACAAGTTTCAACAGCCAAATTGACCAAGCAGAAGAAAGGATATCAGAGGTCAAAGATCAACTCAATGAAATAAAATGGGAAGGCAAGATTAGAGAAAAAAGGGTAAAAAAGAATGAACAAAGTCTCCAAGAAATGTGGAACTATGTGAAAAGACCTATACTACATTTCATAGGTGTGCCAGAATGTGACAAAGAGAATGAATCCAAGCTGGAAAATATTCTTCAGGATATTATTGAGAAAAACTTCCCCAATCTAGCATGTCAGGTCAATATTCAAGTCCAGGAAACAGCGAACACCACAAAGATATTCCTAAAGAAGAGCAACCCCAAGGCACATAATCGTCAGATTCACCAGAGTTGAAATGAAGGAGAAAATGCTAAGGCCAGCCAGAGAGAAAGGTCGGGTTACCCACAAAGGGAAGCCCATCAGACTCACAGCAGATCTCTCAGCAGAAACCCCACAAGCCAGAAGAGTGTGGGGGCCACTATTCAACATCCTTAAAGAAAATAACTTTCAACCCAGAATTACATATCCAGCCAAACTAAGCTTCATAAGTGAAGGAAAAATAAAATTCTTTGCGAACAAGCAAGTACTCAGAGATTTCATCACCACCAGGCCTGCTTTACAGGAGCTCCTGAAAGAGGCTCTACACATAGAAAGGAACGACCAGTACCAGCCACTCCAAAAATAAACCAAATGGTAAAAAGCATCAACACAATGAAGAATCTATATCAACTAATGGGTAAAACAACTAGCTAGCATCAAAATGGCAGTATGAAATTCACACATAACAATATTAACCCTAAATGTAAATGGACTAAATGCCCCAATCAAAAGACACAGACTGGCAAATTGGATAAAAAACCAAAACCCATCAGTTGCTGTATCCATGAAACCCATCTCACATGCAAGGATACACAAAGACTCAAAGTAAAGGGATGCAGGAAGATTTACCAAGTAAATGGAGAGCACAAAAAAAAAACAGTTGCAATTCTAATCTCTGATAAAATAGACTTCAAAGCAACAAAGATCAAAAGAGACAAAGAAGAACACTACATAATGGTAAAAGGATCAATGTAACAAGAAGAGTTAACGATCCTAAATATATACGCACCCAATACAGGAGCACCCAGATACATAAGGCAAGTTCTTAATGACTTACAAAGAGTCTTAGACTCCAGCACAATAATAGTGGGAAACGTTACACCCCATTGTCAATATTAGACAGATCAACCAGACAGAAAATTAACAAGGATATCAAGGACTTGAACTCAGAACAGCAACAAGCAAACCTAATAGACATTTACAGAACTCTCCACCCCAAATCCACAGAATATACATTCTTCTCAGCACAACATCACATTTACTCTGAAATTGGCCACAAAATTGGAAATAAATCACACCTCAGCAAATGCAAAAGAATGGAAATCATAACAAACAGTCTCTCAGACCACAGTGCAATCAAGTTAAAACTCAGAATTCAAAAACTAACTCAAAACCGCACAGGCTCATGGAAACTGAACAACTTGCTCTTGAATGTTCACTGGATAAACAAAGAAATGAAGGCAGAAATAAGACATTCTTCGAAAACAATGAGAATGAAGACACAACATACCAGAATCTCTGGGACACATTTAAAGCAGTCTCTAGAGGAAAATATATAGCAATAATTGCCCACATGAGAAGCAAGGAGAGATCAAAAATTGACACCCTATCATCAAAACTAAAAGAGCTAGAGGAGCAGATCAAAAAACTCAAAACCTAGCAGAAGACAGGAAATAACTAAGACCAGAGCAAAACTGAAGGAGATAGAGACACAAAAAACCCTTCAAAAAATCAATAAATCCAGGAGCTGGTTTTCCAAAAAGATCAACAAAATAGACCACTAGCCATATTAATAAAAAAAAAAGGGAATAACAAAATTGATGCAGTAAAAAACGATAAAGGGGATATCATCACAGATTCCATAGAAATTCAAACCATAATCAGAGATTATTACAAACAACTCTATGCACATAAACTAGTAAACCTGGAAGAAATGGATACATTCCTGGACACTTGTCTCCTCCCAAGCCTAAACCAGGAAGAAGTTGAAACCCTGAATAGACCAGAACAAGGTCTGAAGTTGAGGCGGCAATTAAGAGCCTACCACCAAAAAAAAGCCCAGGGCCAGACAGGTTCACAGACGAATTCTACCAGACATACAAAGAGGAGCTGATACCACTCCTTCTGAAACTATTCCAAAAATTCCAAAAAGAAGGAATCCTTCCCAAATCATTTTATGAGACCAACATTATCCTGATACCAAAACCTGGCAGAGACTCAACAAGAATGGAAAACTTCAGGCCAATATCCATGATGAACATAGATGCAAAAATACTTCAATAAAATATTGACAAGCCGACTGCAACAGCACATCAAAAAGCTTATCCACCATGATCAAGTAGACTTCATCCCCGGGATGCAAGGCTGGTTCAACATATGCAAGTCTATAAACGTAATTCAGCACATAAACAGAACCAAAGACAAAAAGCACATGATTATCTCAATAGATGCAGAGAAGGCTTCTGACAAAATTCAACAGCCCTTTATGCTAAAAACCTTCAATAAGCTACGTATTGATGGAATGTATCTCAAAATAATGAAAGCTATTAAAGACAAACCAACAGCCAATATCATACTGAATGGGCAAAAACTGGAAGCATTTCCTTTGAAACCTGGCACTAGACAAGGATGCTCTCTCACACCACTCCTATTCAATATAGTACGGGAAGTTCTAGCCAGAGCAATCAGGCAAGAAAAAGAAGTATTCTAATAGGAAAGGTGAAAGTCAAATTGTCTCTATTTGCAGATGACATGATTGTATATCTAGAAGACCCAATTTTCTCAGCCCAAAGTCTCCTGAAACTGATAAGCAACTTCAGCAAAGACTCAGGATACAAAATCAATGTGCAAAAATCACACGCATACCTATACACCAATTACAGACCTAAAGAGAGTGAAATCAAGAATGCACTGCCATTCACAATTGCTACAAAGTGAGTAAAATACCTAGGACTACAACTAACAAGGAACGTAAAGGATCTCTTCAAGAACTACAAACCACTCAACGAAATAAGAGAGGACACAAACAGATTGAGAAACATTCCATGTTCATGGTTAGGAAGAATCAATATCGTGAAAATGGCCATGCTGCCCAAAGTAATGAACAGATTCAACGCTATCCCCATCAAGCTACCAATGACCTTCTTCACAGAACTGGAAAAAAAACACCTTAAACTTCATATGGAAACAAAAGAGGGCCCACATAGCCAAGTCAATTCTAAACAAAAAGAACAAAGCAGGAGGCATCACACTACCGGACTTCAAACTATACTACAAGGCTACAGTAATCAAAACAGCATGGTACTGGTACCAAAACAGAGATATAGACCAATGGAACAGAACAGAGGCCTCGGAGGCAACACAACAAATCTACAACCATCCGATCTTTGATAAACCTGAAAAAAAACAAGCAATGGGGAAAGGTGTCCCTGTTTAATAAATGGTGTTGGGAAAATTGGCTCGCCATGTGCAGAAAGCAGAAACTGGACCCCTTCCTGACACCTTACACTGAAATTAACTCCAGATTGATTAAAGACTTAAACATAAGACCTAACACAATAAAAAACCCTAGAAGAAAATCTAGGCAAAACCATTCAGAACATAGGCGTAAGCAAGGACTTCTTGATCAAAACACCAAAAGCATTGACAACAAAAGCCAAAATAGACAAATGGGACCTAATCAAACTCCACAGCTTCTGCACAGAAAAATAAACAGTCATTAAAGTGAATCAGCAACCAACAGAGTGGGAAAAAACTTTTGCAGTTTACCCATCTGACAAAGGGCTGATATCCAGAATTTACAAAGAACTAAAACAGATTTACAAGAAAAATACTAACAAGCCCATTCAAAAGTGGGCAAAGGATATGAACAGACACTTTACAAAAGAAGACATACCTAAGGCCAACAAACATGAAAAAATGCTCATCATCACTGGTCAATAGGGAAATGCAAATCAAAACTACATTGAGATACCATCTCACGCCAGTTAGAATGGCGATCATTAAACCATCTGGAGACAACAGATGCTGGAGAGGATGTGGAGAAATAGGAACACTTTTACACTGTTGGTGGGAGCGTAAATTAGTTCAACCATTGTAGAAGACAGTGTGGCGATTCCTCAAGGACCTAGAAATAGAAATTCCATTTGACTCAGCAATCCCATTACTGGGTATATATCCAAAGGATTATAAATCATTCTACTATAAGGACACATGCACACGAATGTTCACTGCAGCACAGTTTACAATGGCAAAGACCTGGAACCACCCCAAATGCCCATTGATGATAGACTGGACAGGGAAAATTTGGCACATATACACCATGGAATATTACACTGCCATCAAAAACGATGAGTTCGTTTTCTTTGTAGGGACATGGATGAACCTGGAAGTCATTATTCTCAGCAAACTGATACAGGAGCAGAAAATCAAACACTGCATGTTCTCACTCATAGGCCGGTGTTGAACAATGAGAACACATGGACACAGGGAGGGGAGCACTACACAATGGGGTCTGTTGGAGGGAAATAGGGGAGGGACAGTGAATGGTGGGGAGTTGCGGGGGAAGGCATGGGGAGAAATGCCAGATATAGGTGAGGGGGAGGAAGGCAGCAAATCACACTGCCACGTGTGTACCTATGCAACAATCTTGCATGTTCTTCACATGTACCCCAAAACCTAAAATGCAATAAAAACAAAGTTCTTTATCTCTTCTAGATTCAAGTTCAATGTTAAAAGTGTAGTTTGAAAATATTTTCCCCCAGGCATTTGAGATCAGGCTGGCCAACATGGTGAAACACTATATCTACTAGAAAAGCAAAAAAATTAGTTGGATGTGGTGATGCATGCCTGTAGCCCCAGCTACTTGAAAGGCTGAGGCAGGGGAATCATTTAAACCTGAGAGGTAGAGGTTGCAGTGAGCCAAGATTGCGCCATTGCACCCCAGCCTGAGTGAGATTGTGAGGCTCTGTTTAAAAAAAATAATAAAATAAATAAATAATTAAAATACAAAAATTAGCCACATGTTGTGGCACATGGCTATAGTCCCAGCTATTTAACAGGCTGAGTGAGTTAGGAGAATGACTTGAACCTGGGAGGTAGAGATTATGCCTCTGCACTCCAGCCTAGGTGACAGAGTGAGACCCTGTATCAAAATAAACAAAAACCCACTACGATATAGGACTTCACACCCGTAAACTAAAAACAAAATTTTAAGGCTTCCCAACCATCTGAATGGACCCCTACTCTCAGCCAAGGGCATTCCAAGATTAACCTGAAAAACTAGCTCAGGTCAGACATGCCTCATTACACCCTCTTCCTTTTTGGAGTTTAGGAAAATCTGATCAGCATTAACATCAACACAGACCTTAAGTATGATAAGAAACATTTACAATCCATTGTCTCTGAAGCCTGCTACTTGGGGGCTTAATCTGCATAAAACCTTGGTCTCCAGAACCCCTTATTGTAACCCAGACATTCTTTTCTATTGATAATAATTCTTTCAACCAAATGCCAATCAGAATATTTAAAAATCTACTTATGACCTTAAACCTTCCCTCCCCCCACCACTTCAAGTTGTCTAAAGCTTCCAGATAAAACCAATGTAAATCTTACCCATATCGATTGATGTATATTATGTCTTCCTAATGTATAAAAGCAAACTGTACCCCTTACCACTTTGGGCACATGTCATCTGGACCTCTTAATGCTGTGTCACTGGAGCATCCTTAACCTTTGCAAAATAAGCTTTCTAAATTGATTGAGACTTGTCTTAGATAATTTTGGGTTCACACACCCATTAGGATGGCTGCTATCCAATACCAGACACTAACATGTGCTGGTGAAGGCATGGAGAGGTTGGCACCCTATGCATGACTCGCTGGAATGTAAAATGGTGCAGTTGCTGTGTTTGGGTTTTCTTCAAAAATTAAACATAGAGGCTGAGTGCAGTGGCTCATGCCTGTAATCTGAGCACTTTGGGAGACCGAGGCGGGTGGATCAACTGAGGTCAGGAGTTGAAGACCAGCCTGGCCAACATGGTGAAACACCATCTCTACTAAAAATACAGAAGTTAGCCAGGCGTGGTGATGGGTGTCTGTAATCCCAGCTACTTGGGAGGCTGAGGCAAGAGAATCACTTGAACCCAAAAGGCAGAGGTTGTAGTGAGCTGAGATCACACCACTGCACTCCATCCTGGGTGACAGAGTGAGACTTCGTCTCAAGTAACCACCACCACCACCAAATTAAACATAGAATTACCATATGATTCAACAATTCCACCTTAGTGTATATGCCCAAAAGAATAGAATGCAAGGTCTAGAAAAGACATTTGCACACTTATTCACAGCAGCATTATTCACAATCACCAACAGGTGGGAGCAACCCTAATGTCCACTAATGAATGAATGGATAAGCAATATATGGTATGTATATGCAATGGAATATCATTTAGCCTGAAAAGGAAGGAAATTCTGACACATGTTAAAACAGAGATGAACTTTGAAGACATTATGCTAAGTGAAATGATTAAGTCACAAAGGGACAAATATTATGTAATTCCATTTCTATGAGGTCCTTAGAGTAGTCAAGTTCATAGAGACAAAATGTACAACTGTGAGTCCCAGAAATAGGGAAGAAAGGGTAGTTATTGTTTTAGGGATATAAAGTTTTGGTTTGGGAAGATTTTTTAAAAGTTCTGGACATGGAGTGTGCTGGTGGTTGTGAGTATATTCAGAATGCTACTAAACTTTTCCTGGAAATGATTAAAATGGTACATTTTATGTTATGTCTATTTTACCACAGTAAAAATACACAAAGAAAAAAAGAAATCTGAATTCTCATATCTGCTTCTACATTTAATCTCTTGAAATATGTCATTTTGATTAATATTTTTGAAGAAAATATGGCTTCATACAGAAAATGTAGATGGAAAAAGGAATCACTTAGTGATCTTCCAACATGATTGTGAATATTTTTCTTTGACACTCCATCAAAATTGGACAAGAGTAGTGGCAATGTGAAACTACATTCATACACTTTTTGTTACATTTAAATTAATATGACAAAAACAAGTTTGCACACCCATGTTTATTGCAGCACTATTTACAAAAGGGACGTTACAGAATTAGCCTGTGTCCATCAATGTACAAATGGAGAGATTAAAATACACACACACACACACACACACACACACACACATACACACCATGGAATACTATTCCTATTCAGCCTTTAAAAAGGAAGAGATTCTGTCATTTGCAACAACATGGATGGCATCGGAGAATGTTTTGCTAAGTGAAATATGGCAAATTCTGAATGTTCTCACATAAACATAGAAACTAAAACAATTGAGCTCAGAAGCAGAGAGTATCCTGGTGGGAGTGAGAAAATGATAATCAAAAGGTACAGGGCCTCAGTTAAATAGGAGAAATATGTTTAAATTTTCTGAGATCTATTGCACAGGTTGGTGAATATACTTAATAATTGCACACTGTCAGTTGGGCATGGTGGCTCATGCCTGTAATCCCAGCTCTTTGGGAGGTCAAGGCAGGTGAATCACCTGAGGTCAGGAGTTCAAGATCAGCCACTCCAAAGTGGTGAAACGCTACCTCTACTAAAAACACAAAAATTAGCCAGGTGTGGTGGTGCATGCCTGTAGTCCCAGGTACTCAGAAGGCTGAGGCAGGAGTATCGCTTAAACCTGGGAGGTGGAGGTTGCAGTGAGCTGAGACTGAGACACTGAACTGGGCGACCAAGTGAGACTCAAAAAAGAAAAAA